>NC_088363.1:58388152-58390652 GCF_034508935.2 Berghia stephanieae | reverse complement strand
TGTATCTGTTTTCCATTTGCTTTCTGTCTTTGTCTTTGAATGAGATTAACTTAGTTTTGTCCTACTCTGGCCTGAGTCCTTGACTGACAGGGAAACAGTTGAATGTATGGTTATAATTTTGGGAGATGATATTTTTTTCCGTATCAACTCTCTGTACTGTACAGTTATTTTTAACATGTGTTTTGTAAACATTTGAGTCTATTCCCCTGAGTGGGATCTCGTGCTGGTGTGAGACTTTTAGGTGATCTCAAACTAAGTACACCGATAGCGTGCTCTTGGAAACCATATCTGTTCCCTATTTGTACCCTTCCCCTTTGTCTTACTTTTACATCCATTCATTTTAATTGTACATCAGCATGTTTTGTTTTTTTACTTTCCAATTTTCTTCCTATTTACAGGCGCTGATATGACCTAAGCAAAGCTCTTGTATTATAATATATAATAATAATAGACTCTTATAGAGCGCACGGTATTCTCAACAATGAGGCTAAGACTTAGCGCTTTAAATTACATGAAAACAAAACAATGCTAGAAAGTACATGACATAAAAAAAAAAGAAATAATTTCAAGGGTTTCTTGAAAACAGACAATGATTTGGATTCTCGGATGCTCTGTGGAATAGTGTTCCTTACAGACGGACCAAAATGAGAAAAGGACCTTGTTCCCGCCTTTGTACGAATGAGTGGGTAGCCAAACGGGTGGTGTCATTGGAGGAACGCAAAGGTCGGGTTGTCGAATAATATTTCTTTAGGAGTTCTGTGAGGTAGGGAGGGGCAGTGTTTTGCAGACAACGATAAGCTAGGACACATGGTTTGAATTTGACCATTTTCTCAACAGGCAGCCAGTGTAATCTTCGAAGGATATACCGTGTAGCAGAGTCGAACCTCGGCCTTGGAAAGATCAATCTGGCAGCATTATTTTGGGACGCCTGCTGCCGCCTGAGCTTATTTTCCGAGACACCAAACTGTGTAACTTTGCTTAGAGGGATGTGATGTAAATATTTTTCGGTATTATAATTATATGCATGTCTGGGTTAATCAAAACGTTGAAAATTAGAACATATTTTTGTATATTTTCAGTCAACGCCTTAACCTTAATTTTTTTACAAAAATGTAGGGGAAATAAGATCCACCAGCTACTCTATAAACATTTGGACAATGAAAAATATGTACGTTACATATTCGCGATTAAAGAAAATGGAAATTATACTAGGTTCTCATAATTTTATGAGTGAAAAGGGGAGATGGCGACCAAAAATTGATTTTCCTTCTAGGCTCTGTATAAATCTATTTGTTTTGTTTTTTTTTTTTGTTGTTTTTTTAAATTGATTTGTCTTCAAGTTTAAATGTTTTTCTTTGTGTGAGGTTGAGCATGCATACGTTAGAAATGGCATGCATTTAAGGTTATATGCATCAATGAATAAGTTATGACATGTATTATAATTTGGATATAGTATTAGCCATGATTGAATCCTATGAAGTCATTTTTCAATTAATAAAAAAAAAATTCGCTCACTGTTTGTTTCTACAAGTGTTTTTGTAGATCAATCTGTGTGTGCATATGTGTGTGTGTGTGTGTGTAGGTGTGTGTGTGTATGCGTGTGTGTATTTGGATGAGTGGGTGAAGATGTGTGTAGGTGAATGGGTGTAAATGTGTGTTTGTTAGTCATTATAATCGCGCATGTTTTGAGATTGACACAAATATGAGAAGTATATTATATTAATATTAATTAAATGTGTAGGCGTACAATTTTTATTTTTTGCTAATAGTAAAATATGAGTATCATGTGACGATAGATATATGATAGGTAATTAATGAAGATCAGTCACAACCGTTGTCATTGTCATCATTATTATTGTCTTGGTTATCTGTGGTGCTTGTGGTGGTGGTAGCAGCAGCAGCAGCAGCAGCAGTAGTAGTAGTAGTAGTAGTAGTAGTAGTAGTAGTAGTAGTAGTAATAGTAGTAGTAGTAGTAATAGTAATAGTAGTAGTAGTAGTAGTAGTAGTAGTTAGTAGTGGTAGTAGTAGTAGTAGTAGTAGTAGTAGTAGTAGTATGTAGTAGTAGTAGTAGTAGTAGTAGTAATAGTAATATAGTAGTAGTATAGTTGTAGTAGTAGTAGTAGTAGTAGTAGTAGTAGTATAGTAGTAGTAGTAGTAGTAGTAGTAGTGGTAAGTAGTAGTAGTAGTAAATAAGTAGTAGTAGTAGTTAGTAGTAGTAGTAGTAGTAGTAGTATAGTAGTATAGTTAGTAGTAGTAGTGTAGTAGTATAGTAGAGTAGTAGTATAGTAGTAGTAGTAGTAGTAGTAGTAGTAGTAGTAGTAGTAGTAGTAGTAGTAGTAGCAATATTACTATTTACCATAAGAATATTTCATGATTATATAAATCTTATATAAACAAAGCTCATAGTAGAGTGTAAAAAATCATCATCATCACGTCGTATCATATTTTGATTCACGAAATATGAATTATTTGAGTATCTGTTGCCCAAGTGTGTTTTGTC
>NC_088363.1:58354660-58388053 GCF_034508935.2 Berghia stephanieae | reverse complement strand
CCACACGGGAGGACACCAAATAATGCTGGTGTCAATAAAAACCACCCATTCTCGACCTTCTACTTTCGTAATAATAAAATTCTCCCGATACACCATGCTACGAAAATAGTTAAGCCACCTTATGATTTAATATGTAACCTATCCACTGCTAGTCCTTCGGAGGACTGTTTACACACTTCCAGTGAGTTTTGAACCGGAAGAGAGGATTGTACGAAGTCATGACTTTTACTTCCCGTTGTGATGTTCATAAACAGCAATTATATTTCCTTGTCATGGCTGAGTTGATTTGACCCAACATCAAATCTTACATATTATGATATTGATACAAAATTGTGAATTACCTTAGCTTTTGCGAGGAGATATTATAACTATGATAGAACCCATTTATCTTTCAACCACTGTATTGTGACCTCTTAAAGCGTGACTTTTTCCCGATAACGATCAGAAAGGCGTTTAAGGGGGAATATGGTCAAAGAAAGCCGAGAGAAATTGTTATTTTCTCTTATTTTCCTCTGCTTTTCTGCATTGTACCATTATCATTAAGTCAACAAATGCATTTACTCAACAGTGATGTAGTCTAGTTGACTCGTGAGAAAGAACTTTTTTTTTAAAATAAGAAAAAGAAAAACAAGTCAAACAAAACAAAAAATATAAATGAACAAAAAATAACCAAAAAAGAGACAAAAATAACACACACACACACATCCACACACACACACACACACACACACACACACACAAACACATACACATACACGAACACTGACGAATGAATTGACTCAAAAAATAATTTAAAAATAAAAACAGCACAGAATATGCACAACTAAAAAGAAGAGATATGGAAAATGTTAACAATACCCAATAATCTATTTTTAAAAACTATATATATATATATATATATATATATATATATATATATATATATATATATATATATATATATATATATATATATATATATATATATATTATTTAAAATATTTACCACAATGTTTGAGACAGTCTACATTAATGTTTCAGGCTTGATTTGCCATCGTCAGGACTGAGTTGTTTTGTTGACTGTTGTTGTTTCTTGAAGTGGTTCCGGTTTAAAGTTGCTTAACAAGAATTTACGCCGATGGGGACACCTTCCGTAGATCTCACTTTTCATGTTGAGTGTGGCTTCATGAGGTTGTTTGATTATAGTATATTTTTCTTCCAGGCATAAGCTACATTGTTTTGATGTTGGTGTGTATCCTGTTGCTTTAGATAAAATTTTCCATGAAATGTTGTGGTCTATTTTGTTGTCTTTTAATTTCCAAATATGTTCGCTGAGTTTTGTGGATGTTTTTTTGTTAGTGTTTCTAAATGTTGAGGTGTGGAGGTTGTATCTTGTTTTGAAATTATTTTCTGTTAGTCCTACATATTTTTCTTGCTTGTTTTAAACCGGAACCACTTCAAGAAACAACAACAGTCAACAAAACAACTCAGTCCTGACGATGGCAAATCAAGCCTGAAACATTAACGTAGACTGTCTCAAACATTGTGGTAAATATTTTAAATAATAATAATTCGCTCCATTACTGCATATCGAGCACTTTTCGTACCATATTTGTATCAAACACAATTCAATATATATATATATATATATATATATATATATATATATATATATATATATATATATTAAATAGGGTTGGGGGTCAACGTTGTTCCGTGCAGCCAATGTTAACTTTTTATCATCGAGCACAGCATTACTTATTTCTTCTTCTTTTTCCTCTTCTTCTTCTGCTTCTGCTTCTCCTTCTCCTCCTCCTCCTCCTCCTCCTCCTCCTCCTCCTCCTCCTCCTCCTTCTTCTTCTTCTTCTTCTTCTTCTTCTTCTTCTTCTTCTTCTTCTTCTTCTTCTTCTTCTTCTTCTTCTTCTTCTTCTTCTTCTTCTTCTTCTTCTTCTTCTTCTTCTTTCTTCTTCTTCTTTCTTCTTTCTTCTTCTTTCTTCTTCTTCTTCTTCTTCTTCTTCTTCTTCTTCTTCTTCTTCTTCTTCTTCTTTCTTCTTTTATTATTATTATATTATTATTATTATTATTATTATTATTATTATTATTATTATTATTATTATTATTATTATTATTATTATTATTATTATTATTATTATTTATTATTAATATTATTTATTATTATTATTATTATTTATTATTATTATTATTATTATTATTATTTATTATTATTATTATTATTATTATTATTATTATTATTATTATTATTATTATTATTATTATTATTATTATTATTATTATTATTATTATTATATATATTATATTATTATTATTATTATTACATTATTATTATTATTATATTATCATTATTATATTAATATAAATTATTATTAATAATAATAATTAATAATAATAATATAATAATAATAATAATAATAATAATATAATAATAATAATATAATAATAATAATAATAATAATAATAATATAATAATAATAATAATAATAATAATAATAATAATAATAATAATAATAATATAATAATAATTTAATAATAATAATAATAATAATAATAATAATAATAATAATAATAATAATAATAATAATAATATAATAATATATTATAATATTAATTAATATAATATTATTATTTATATATTATATTATTATTATTATATTATTATTTATTTATTTATTTATTTATTTATTTATTTATTCATTATTATTTTAATTTTATTACTTTTACGATTTTCATTCTTTTTCTTGAATTTTAGTACGGATAATTGTTTTGTGTTACCGTTAGGGACAGAGTAGTAATGGTCGTCGCCGCCATCGATGAGCATCACAAAAGAAGAGCATTTTTGTCCATACGGCATTTTATCTGAAACGTTTCAAGCCTCACATTTTGTTGTTGTTGTTGCTGTTGCTGCTGCTGCTGCTGTTGTTGTTGTTGTTGTTGTTGTTGTTGTTGTTGTTGTTGTTGTTGTTGTTGTTGCAAAGGAAACTAAATAATTAGCGATAGATTTATAATTAGATAGGTATGGCCAAAACATCGATAACGTCACCCAGCTCTTTGTTATTATTTTTAGACCGCCTTTAATCTTCAATGGCTTGTATTTGCAAAAGGCCCCACGGGCCCATCAGTGCAAGTGTTCTATTACGGTTCAATCAAAATATGGAACAGTCACAGATTACTTTAACGAGCAAATACATTCAACACTGTTTTGAAAGTTTTCAAGCATTCAACATTCGTTATGTCCGGTGGCAGGACATTCCAGTCATTTATTGTTATTGGGAAAAGCTGTGTTTGTATGTGTCCGTTCTTGTAAATGGTTGTATGTATTGTGCATACCTATTTGATTAGCTTTTTATTTAGTTGGGGATGACGATTGGTGAGTTTGGATCATTGATGGTTTTGGTGCGGGATACCTTGCGCCGGTTTTTCAATAGTTTCCACTCAAGTGGAGATGGAGGACGTCACACAACCCGCATCTCTGGATTTGTATCCGGTTGCGAATCTTGCAGCTGCTCTTTGTACCTTTTAAATATTGTCTTTATAATTTTTTTTATCTAAGACTTGAGTGACGTCATCTTCGAACTATTTATAGATAGTTCGAAGATGACGTCACTCAGGTCTTTGTTATTGTTTTTTGCCATCCGCGTTTATGAGTAATGCTCACTGAACTGTATTAACCTGACTATAAACGTTAATGGATACACACAGTTTTGTGTGTTGGTCCGTTATACTTCCGGATGGCAATGTTATGAGCTTCTTAGCCAAGCGCATACTATCTATAGATCATGCCCATTGACATTCATTATTCTTATTTTCTCTCTATCACCTTGTTTTTTTGTTGTTAATATTGACATCTGATACATTTGTGTGTTTTACATGTGTATGCGTCTGGTGGAGGTTGTCTTTGTTTACTCTACTATATTGTGTGTAGTTATTGCTGTTGGTGTGTGAACTGTTACTCAGCAATGTGGAGTGACTAGGTAAATGATGATGTGAACCCGTATTGTCGTATTGAAAATGATTTTGATTTGATGAAGGTGAGTTATCGAAAAAGTACGTTGTTTGTCACTGTGTTGTTTACTGTATTGTTGTCAGTGTTGGTGGGGGTCAGTTCACGGCAAATATTTGCTTGGTTTAGATAGTATGCGCTTGGCTAAGAAACTCATAACATTGCCCCCCGGAAGTATAACCGACCAACACACAATACGGTGTGTATCCATGAACGTTTATAGTCGGGTTAATACAGTTCAGTGAGCATTACTCATAAACGCGGATGGCAAAAAACAATAACAAAGACATGAGTGACGTCATCTGCATACTATCTATAAAAATTGACTCGTGAATAAAAATATTAAAATTGAATGTAATAACAGGGTCTGGCGATAACTTGTCAAGTCGATAAATCCATTTTAAATATTCAGAAATAACGTATAAAAATCACGTAAAATCACTTTAAAAAATCCCGTTAGAAGCCGGCAAAAGTTGTATGAAATTAAAGAGCACGATGTCACACATACAAGAATATAAAAAGTCCGGAATAAAAATATGTATAACACCAGTATTAGAAAATGTACATAAATTGTGGAGCACCAAAAACATCGCCCGTTACTGTTGTTAGTGATAAGTTCTCACTAAATTGTATCAATCATTATAAACGTTATAAAGGTTACAGTTTTTTTGTTGTGGTACGTTATGTCTGGCTGGCCGATTGTTTGCGTATTTTACAGAAATGCATAGCATCAATATTGACATGACTTCTCTAAAGTCCCTATTTGTGGGCGTGCCTCGAACATTACCCGTATGTTAGGCGTGGTGATTGTTTGGAAAAGTGGATCTAAAATGGCGGATTATCCCTGCCAGGAGGGTAGGGACGAGGACAGACAAAACATTAGAACAAAAAGAAGGCGATCAAATCGATTGGTTAAGAACGAGGATGATGTAAATAAAGACGGTAGACATAAAATTATTACTTGTAATTGATTGAACCCTGTTTTCTAATCTTAAACATTGCCGTTTTTCATTTGTTCTGCTCTCAGCTGTTCTTTGTTATTGTTTTTAGTTATAGAGTTTGGCTCAAGGCAGGGGCTCAGCCAAGGTGAGGGATCCGTGACAGTCAGTATGGTGTTTAAGCAACGTGATCCAATTTTCTTATTTTACGTTTACTTCAGATATTTGTCGCTGTGCTTTTTTAAGAAGACAGACCAAAAAAAAAAAAGAATTAATCGACAAAAATGGTGTTAGTGAGTGCTAGGGCTAGGTAGAGTAGAGGCGTCAAGAGTCAAGAGGGGGGGCTGTTCCGACTGTTCCATTCAAATTCAATGATTCAATGCTTTGCTCCAGGATTTGTCTCAGGTAGTCTAGAGGAAACCTTCATAACCCTTTCATAACGTCCGCCAAAAATGTTTTAACGGAATCGGAATGCGATATATATGGGGAGTGTTATCATGATTAGTGCCGGTCTGTAGACATTGAGCATTTTTAATAAAATGTGATTTTGTATGCGGTAATCATAGGATCCATAATTGGTTACAATGGTTTTCCATACGTGACTCGCGGTTTGGCCTTGACACAGCACAGACTGAATGTGTCAGTTCACGGCAGCAAACGTACACGCCGACTGCTCCGTCTGTTTTGTTTTATCAGAACACTGATGTCTATAAACCATAATAGGTACCCTTTTATGCCCCATCACAGTTAAATAAAAGGTAAATGCCGTTTTAAAAATAGGTTTTCAGTTAAAGTGACCCACTTTCATTCTTCAATCATTCATTCATGTTTTCTTTCTTTCCGGTAGGTAGTAAAAGTATGGTGCTCCGTTTGAGCACAATATATGTTACTGGGTACATGTATGTGTATAGTGCACTGTCCACTAAAGCGCTTTACAAGGGTTCCCTCTCTAGCCAACAGAAACACTTAACAATTTGAACTGATGTAATAGCAATATATATATATATATATATTATATATATATATATATATATATATATATATATATATATATATATATATATATATATGCTCCTGGCAACCTTTTTTCCATTGATTCCAACTCTGAAAAAAAAAGAGAAATTTGTCCTATTACTATTAACTCATCACTATTATACTCCTTTTTAAAAAATGACATTTTGAGCCATGTGGCCCCTGGTGCCTGAATTTATCCCGGTTTCTGTAACGTTAATCGCCCTCATAGCGATTGTCTGTTTAACACTCAAACACTCTACCATTCAGCGATGGGCCCTTAGCCTTCACACCAGCAGTCGTCTTCTGAAATAATTGTCTGAATTGACTGAGAGTTCCAAAAAGGACTTTCTGGAAATGCAAAAGAGGAAACGAATGCGCGTATCGCTAGTGATGCGCTGGACAGGGAAAAAATTCGGACAAAATTAGATAGATGCATCAACCCCCTAAGTGCAACTGCGCATCCTGATTGCCTTGAGAACATCTCTGATGGAAAAGTAAGCCCTCAATCTGTCAATGTAGCCGATTCTATCAGCATCGGTACCACGGACATGAAAGAATTTGAGAAAACATGGCCCAATAAATTCTATAAAGCACTTTCTACCAAAGTGACAACAATGGCAGCCGGGAAAAAATCTATTCAAAGTGACCGTGGTCCAATATACGACACAAGTTTGATTTATTCTCGCGCTATGGGATTAATGGCTTGTCGAGATTTTGACATGGAATCTCTCTTTAAATATGAACTGGCACCATAGCCGACATCTTTATTCAGTGACAATGGAGACATGCGTACTGCTACTACAAAAGCTGCTCTGAAGAGAAATCTGCAAGAAACTGTCTCTGCTTGTGGGGGACAACATCCTGAGATCGTGATCTTAGATGGATGCGCACTTCTTTATTGTGTAAACTGGCCATCCAAAGGAACCATCCAAGACTATGTCAATAGTTTTTGGACACTCTTATTGCCGAAAATGGACAGAAGTGACGTGCACCTTGTCTTTGACAGATATCATGATTTCAGCATCAAAAGTGCTACTCGACAAAGTCGCAGTATAAAAGTTCGAACGGTACACACTCCTCTGCCTGCTCAAGGCTCAATTTTTGCCTGCACTTAGAACAAAAAGCAATTGATTAGCATACTCTGTACGGAATTAATGTCCAGGGCTGTAGCTCAACCACGTGAAAGGCGTCTCGTTATCACAGGACACGAAAATGCTCCTCTCCAAATTAAAAATGGAAAAGTCTCCACAAGGACAGACTTGGAGACGACACACGACGAAGCGGATGTCCTTATGGTGAAACAAGCAATACATGCTGCTTCATTGACCAATGTTGTTAAGGTGGTTAGTGACGATACGGATGTCTTTGTACTGTGAGTTCATTTCTACCACAAGCTTGACTTGGACTCCAGCCACTGCTCGATGATGATGGAAGCTACAAGTAGGGACCGTGGACTTGTTGACATTGGGAAAACGGTCTCGAGAAATCAAGAAATTGCGCCTTATCTTCTTGCAGCACATGCGCTATCTGGCGGTGATACTGTGGCTAAACCGTATGGTATAGGGAAAAACACAGTCATCAAAGTTCTTCAAAAGAGACACAGACTGGACAACCTTGGAAACACCAGTGCCAGTTTTGAAGATGTTATCAAGAAGCCACCTTCTTCATAACTGCATGCTACGGCGTTCACGATGAAGCAACTATGCCTGGCGCCAGGTACAAAGTTTGGCTGAAGAAAACGGGGAAAAATCATTAAAAAGGTCCCTGACTTGAAAACCATACCCCCTACCTCAGAAGCATTCTGTGAGAACACCAAAAGAGCGCACATTCAGACAGCAATTTGGTATCATCGTCTTCGAAAAACTCCCCTAGATTTACAACCAACAGATTTTGGATGGATGAAGTTGCCAGCAACCAAATCACTTGTTCCAACCAGAGTGCCAAGCAACACACCGAGTGTACCGCCCGAGTTCTTAGAGACTATTCAATGCGGATGTTCTTCTGAACAACCTTGTGGATCATCAAAATGTGGCTGTGTTGCCGCGCAGCTTCCATGCACAATATTTTGTAAATGCCATGATCGTGAGTGCTGTCAAAATCGCCTTTATCAAGCTGCTTCCGTGTCAAGCGATGAGTCAAGTGACAAAGACATTGATGATGAGTGATTTAGTTTACCAGAGATACATGTCAGATATGCCGAAAATTGTCATTCTATTTTTTGTCCTTCAGTAAATATCAATGTAAAAAATCAAAGGCGAAGAAAACTAAAGACTCAAAACAAGGCACGGTCTTTCTATATGGAGACTCTCTCCGTGTTTTTGTGTGATCTGACACCTTTTCCACACAAAATGTCAATTTTGATTATCCCAATTATACTTTCACCGCTGTAGGAAATTTAAATACCAACAAATAGCATAAATAACATAAATTCTGTATTGGTCTTGTCAAGGCCTTCAATTTGATACCAAACACGGCTATATTTTGGGTCATTTTACGAGACCATCTTGGCAGTGACCTTGACCTTTTGGATAGTTAAATTGCTAATAACTTGTCAACTATTCGGCCAATTTTTTAAACAGAAGTATTTTTGTAATTGATTTGACTAAATCTTTCATTCTGTATAATATAAAATGATTTTTGAGGATTTTTAAAAATGACCTTTTCGTAACCTTTGTGACGTAATTTCTCAAAATGCTCAATGTGCTCAGGGCAGCACTATTCAGACATTTAATCTTGAGATGTTCAACTTTGATAAAATGCACAAAAAAATTTGGCGGACGCTTTTTTTGGGTTATGGTTAAAATCATGATTTGGCAACCAGACTCAGGGTAAATTATGTGGTTACTACAAACATGACTTCCCTTTTCTGAACTCAGCTTGGTCTTTTCTAAGAATGTTTGAACAATGTGAGGTGAGTCTTTTCAGAATGATTCTATTTAAAAAATTGTTTGTTATAGACATAAGTGTGATTCCGCGCACAATTTCCAAAACCAAGAAGGCTAAGGTCTCCTTTTGTGGCTATTTTTATGGATAATCTGACACAATCCTCTGGTAGTTTTTCCTTTTCCCATACGGAGTGTCTACGTACAGGTAACTTTAGGCAGTTTACTGAGCGGCAGCAGTGGGAGTCAAATTGTGACCCAACTCGCCCGTAAGAAAGTTATGACTGGAAATTACGTTCGCTTTTACTAAAAGTTTTAGAGGGGTTCAATTAATGATGCATAACTTCGTTTTAAAGAGGAATATCGCAGATATTTTGGCATCATAATCATTATTTTCGTTACCGGGCACCTAGCCTCAGGATCTACATACACGGTAACATTTATACAAGGTAACCTTGAATCTCGTCTTTAATGAACTTTAATGGGTTAAATTGTATTGTTTGATTTTTTAAAAATAACACACACAAACACACATACAGAGCGAGGTCTATCCATAGCTTGTATTGTAGCGGCAAACCAGTTATCGGACCTACCATGAACGTAGATCCTGAGGCCTGAGGGTAGGTGCCCGGTTACCGTGTACGTAGACACTGCCTCTCCCATAATAGGGTAAACATATAATAACATATGTTGATGAAAAATTTACTGAGAATTTTGGACATCTCTTTGGGTTTTGATTTAATCATTTCCGCACTGATTCTGTCAATACTTGGGGCCTTGCTTAATGTTATTGCCTCATTCGCCTCATTCTCAGTGATTGGGCCAAGATTAACCTCTATGTCCGTTTTTGCTTCTGGGGTATCTGTGTAAGAAGATGGGTCTATTCTGTTCAAACGGTTTGCGAAATATTGTCTCCATCTTTTAATTTTCTCCTTTTCGTCTGTGATGACACTTCCATCTTGGGATTTTGGTGGTTTCTCTTGACCGAAACTTATTTTTCCTTAGAGCCTTTTTGTGATTTTGTAAATGCTGTGATTATTGCCAGACACTGGCCATAATCGTTCATCGTTATTGATAGTGTCGGGCAATAACGATGGGCAATTATACACAGACGCTTTTTTGAAACTCCGCTCTTTTAAACATTTCTCCACTTTTCAGAATATGGAAACTTTCGTAATGCACATAGAAATAAGCAAACTTAATAAAATAACATAAAAGAATTAAGACAGGACAATAGAAGGTGTGGTCGATTTTGGGGCGAACGACATCTAGGCTTAGGTATTCATCCGCGAAATAAACAAATCCCCGACCATCATCAATATCCTCACTATTGTGGTCAGAATGAACAAATTATAGAAAAAAAAAAGATCATTAAAGTTATCAGGTTGGTATGTAGTGAAATCTTTAATGGTGCATGGACTTTGAACGATTTGCTGATTAACAAGTTTCTTACTGGTTTGAAAAAAAAAGGCAGAATTGCCAGTTTGACGTTTTGAGTTCAAAGTGTCAAAAACTTACATTTCATTGATGCCATTTGCTTTTAAAAAAGCTGGAATTGACATTTGAGCACTATTTCCTTTCATCTAGTGCTAAATATCACTTGATATTAACAGATTTTGGGCACAAATTACCACTGGCATTTTTTCAGATTATTTGGTATTTTTAACTCCTAGTTTGGCATTTTGCACAAAATCTTTCTGCCAATGTGTCTGGAATAAAACAAAAAGCCAGGCTTTTTCTTATTGCCATTCAGCGTCTGGCAATGATCGTTCATCATTATTGACAGACATGTCTGGCAATAATGATAGCCTTTTGTATAGCGTTTGTGAGTCTTATCTTACCGCTGCATTTTCTGCTTCGTTGCTAAATTTTCTGCATAAGCTCTTTTGTCTTTTCTTGTGGATTTTTTAACTTCTTTATCCTTCACTGAGTATTCATTGGATAGTCTTTCTTTCAGTCGAGGGGATTTAGTGTTCAAGAGATTTAGTTTGATTGATTTTCTTTGGTTAATGATCTCCCTTGACCTTGCTGATATCCAATCTCTGTATTGGATTCATTGTGTCCTAGGTGTTCGGTGGCACTTTCCTGCATGACGTGGTTGAAATCTTGGAGATATTGAACTGGTTTTGGATATCTGGAATTTTCAATTTATCTGTTAAAACATTTCTTCTTCTGTTCTGCAATTTTTATTTTCCTCAATTTTATAGAGATTTTGGCTCTGACCAGATGATGATCACTTTATTGTCTGCCAATTGCCTGACTTTTTAAAGGAAGTTTAATTCTCTGGATGTCAAATTCTTGGATAAATATAGGGTGTCGCGAAACACTTCGCTCTGTAGAGTGTTTGACTGCTAGTGGTAATACTAATACCTCAACAAGTTAACATGAGAGAATATTTATAATAGTAGCTAGTTTCAAAATTACACATTTTGATCTGTTTCTCTGTTATATATTGTCATGAATCTTTGCATACAGTCTTAGATTTTACTAGACCTAGTGAATCCTAAATATGAATATGATGTATGTTTTTAATGGTTATTATGTAATCGGTAATTCCTTTGATATTTTGTGGTGTTGTCATTTTTATTTTGGCCATTTTGTTTTAACATCCAGGACATTAGAATTTTACAGTAATACACAGACATCACAATATGAGTGCTATTTTCAAGAATGAGTGTCGCGTAGACACATAGAGCAGAATTCTTTACCACATCACCTCAATTTCTCCCCAAAAACAAACCAACATACACCATCCCCATCTCTGTTTTACTCAAACAATATTGTATGTGATTTTTTTGTAAAAAGGAAAGAGGGTGGAATGCGAATTTAATCTGTATGAAGCACTAAGTTTCACCTTTTTGTTGTGATGAATAATTCTTGATGCTGCCTGTGATTTACATACATGCAGTGTGTTAATATGTCGCTAAACAATTATACAGTCAATCTACAATTTTATGATGCAAGGCAGTATCTTTGATTTTTATAGATCATTAATAAGCTAACTTTTGAACCAGTTGTTTTTCCAATGAGCAAAAAATAATTAGTAGGGTCTAGTGCAATCTAAGCCATCATGTCAAATTACAACAACATTAATCAGACGGTTTCATAGATACAAGCCAAAGAGTGTGACCATGAATTTTGAAACGGACTATAATTTGATAATTATTTTGCATCATACAACCAAGAATGACTTAGATCCACCATGCATTGTTTGTACTGAAATACCAGGGTGAGCATGCTTATTACATTAAAACAAATTGAATCATTACCATGCATCATACCTCAAATAAAGCTTGGCTTTAGCCGAGTAGAATGCTCAACATAGTCTCCGCCTCTCTTGGTAGCCACACTCTACTTTTTGTAAGAGCATGTATCCCGTCCTTGTAAAACTGAGTTGACTGAACTTTTAGCCAATTTTTCACTACTGTCTTGGCTTCTTCATCATCTTCAAAGCGATGTCCCCTCATTGCCTCCTTCAGTGGACCAAAAAGATGTAAGCCCAAAAGCGTCAAATTTGGTGAATAAGGAGGGTGAGACAACATTGTTCATCGATTACCGCCTTTTTCCTGACACTTGTGTATGGAAGGACATTTTTATGAAGACACAGTACTCGTTCCATCTCCAAATCTGGTCTAATGATGAATTATTGCTTTCAGTCTTTTCAAGGTCTATTTATAACTGCTATCTCAACAAGAGAGGTTCTTCTTTCAGATCTAATCAATGCCTCTGTCTTTATTTGATTCACTGAGTTGACAATGCTTTGACGGCGTCCATCACGAGATTTGTCAGATAAAGACACTGCTGAGAGGGTCTCAGATTAGGTGTTGGATTGCATCTCATTTTCTTTTAAATTATGAGATACACGTTCAACCCACCTAAAAATACTGCCTCTACAAAATGCCTAAGTTTTATCAGGTTTCCAAGGCATTAAAAAATGTTCCTCGAGGTTTCTTCTTCAAAAACAAGAAATTCAATGACAGTTTCCTGTCGCTGATGGACATTGGTGGGGGTAGCCATTTTGAACTGCTACAACTTTGTCAAAATTTTACAGAATTAAAATTTTCAACTTTTAGTTTAAAGAGTACATGTGTGAGTTCAATTGAGCAAATATGACGCTACATGAAACAGAAATGAACTCAGTAGGAGATTTGTTCCATTACTTTTGACTCACCTTCGTATATAGTCTCAAAAGCGTGCTATTGTTGTTGTTGTAGTTGTTATTATTATCATTATTATTATTGTTATTATTATTATTATTATTATTATTATTATTATTATTATTATTATTATTATTATTATTATTATTATTATTATTATTATTATTATTATTATTATTATTATAATAAGAAAAATGCATATGCCTTATCTTGAAGACTAATAGAAAGAAGTGTATGTGTACAGTTACTTGTAACCAACATTTAAAACTATTTCCAATTGAATTGAAATGAAATGAACAAGCTTATCTTTTAACTTGAATTTCGATCATGTAGATAGGAAGGTAGTGGTGCTAGTGCAGCCTTGCCTGTCACCTGATAGAATCAACCCCACAGATCCTGAGCACCACTCACAATTTTAACACAGGTGATTTTAAAATAATTATTAATGCATGGCTTTGCTAGGTGTGGCAACACACTTCTGTCGTTATAGTGTAAATATTTTGATAAATACTCACAAATTGTGGGGCTAACTGATTCCTGTAGAGGTAAGTCCTTTACATGACTATGGTTCTGATCCGTCTTGTCAATTGACCGGTGAAAATATGCATTTTTTGTGTGAAATTGATGTGAATTTGTGAAAATGAGTAATTTGAAAGGATGCTAGACCCAATTTTTTCATGCCAAATTTTTTTTTAACAAGATACAATTTTGAAATTTCTTTTGCTCAACTATCTGTTTATCTCTCTCTTGCCAGATGGCTCATCTATGAAGGAGAAAGAAAATGTTGATGCTAATAATGATACGAGGTAATAACTGTCATATAAAAATATTTTTGGCATTAAGTAAGCATTTTCCCTCTTTCAACATTTTAAATTCTACCTTTTAGAGTGTTAAGTTAAATAACGTAAATTATTTGTATGCAATAAAATCTTGTTTTACAGTCACATTTGGGGCTTCCATAAAATTGGCAGTATAAAGAGTTAGCGGTATCAGACATAGATTTATTGGAGTTTGATTCAGTATGTCCTCATCATTAAGTTTGGGATAAGTCTGTTATATCAGCAATATTGCGAAGTATTATTGAACTTTTATCTTAAAATGTTGATGAGGACATTGTTACTGTTGTCTGTCTTACACACTAGAGTTTTAATCAATTGACACTGCTTATTTTATTGTATTGTATTTATTTTTATAAACCAAGAGTCATCTGCAGAGGTAAACATTAACAAAAGCCAATGTAAACATTTGTTTACTCATGAGCACACACTGCTACACAGGCACAATTACAGCTTGTCACACTGGCACAATTACAGCTTGTCGCTGTTAAAACACATTATCTCACGATAACACCTTTATAAATATGCGTGTCAACAAAATGTTAAGTAAACAGTTGTCAATGACTTACATAAATAATAATCAGTCCAGAAATATGATACAATAAATAAACCTTCTCCAGCAATAATAACAGCAATGACGACATCAACACCAGCACCAGTAAGAGAAAACAAAAGAACAATAACAACTACATATACTGTCCCAATTTCAGATCAACAAAAGCAAATGATAATAAATATGGCTGCACAGTCTTTATGGACGCTTGCCGTGAATGTGTGCGTCACTTCGAGTTTGTGAGTCTGTTTCTATTATCCAGTTAGTAATCTGCCTCCATAACTCTCTGTCTAGTGCTAGTGTTCTTAGCTATAGAATGCCATCATGTGTGTTAAGGTGCTGAGGCAGTTGGATGTTTCCTTGTGTTGTTGAAATCAGTTCTTCGGTTGCTGTTTCTAAATATATGTGATATTTTTTGAGAACTTGATTAAATGTTGTTGGAAATGAAGTTGGTGTACGCCCTCTGTATTTGGCTCCTTGTTTGAAGTAATCATCCATTAAGGTTTGTGCTGGAATATTTTCATCTCACTGGAGCACGTGTCCGAACAGTTTCCATCTTTGTTTCTTTATATGCGTACTGACTGGTTGTACTCTTCATCTGTCATATACATCCTCAATACTGATTTTGTCGGGACAATGTACCTTAATACAGACCTGCCGTTCATACCGATTAATCGGTATCATACCGATTTGCAAGACCTTTTTTTCGTATTTACCGATTTCCCGATTTACTTGCCGATCGTACCGATTTCCCGATCTGCATGCCGATCGTACCGATTTCACCAAGTGACCAAGGGCCCGCAGCCCTCCACCCCTCTCTTTTACGTTTACTTTGTGCTTTAAGTTGCACGTTAAAATTTTCAAGTCTCGTGAACTTTGACCCCTCCCGCGATACCTCGATAGATACATGACGTAGCGAGCCTCTTTGTGATGCCCTCACACAGATAGAAAACACACACAGCGCGTTATTTAGTTTTCATTTCCTTTGTGAAGCGACAGCGAGCTGTACTGGTAAACCACCGCGGTCCCTGGCTTCTGACTCGTTACCAAGTGCCACCATCTTTAAATAAGTTAGTAGTCTGATTGCCAGATTGGCGTTGTGCGTGCCATTTTGGGTGTTGGGGAAAAATAAGGGGGGGGGGGATAATTGGATAATTTTACGTCTCATACTGATTTTTTTCCCCAGATACTGATTTTTTTACAATATCATACTGATTTCCTTTTTCGTGAAGTGGCAGGTCTGTTAATAACTCGTCTCAATTGTTTGCAATAAGGGAGTCCAGGGTGTTCAAACTCTCTTTTGTAAGACCCCGGCCACGTACCACAGTTGTACATAAGGATTGGCAGCACTAGCGCTTTGTAAGGCGTATTTTTTTAATTTTCATTAATGATGTTCGTCCTATTCCAAACATTGTGTAGTTCTCTGAATGCAGTTTGAGCTAGCATTTTTCTCCGTTCGATGTCTTCATTCTCATTAATCAAGTTTCAGAGTTTTCTTGCACTTTTCTAATCCACCTGTTTCTTGTTAACCACTGTAATTTCTGTTTTGGATTCGTTGACCTTTAGATTCCAATGTCGTAGAGTATTTGATATTATTGGTATGTGCTGCTTCGCCAGGTCTGCTGTATCAAATATGATATCAACATCGTCTGCGTAAGGTCGTGGGTAAGGATTTGAGGAATCGAGAGTTTTTGTCTTAATTCTTTTAGTGCTACGGTGAAAAGGATTGGGCTCAGACAAAAGCAAATGAACCCTCTAATATCATCACACATCGACAACCGCACCTTCAACCAATGCAAATAAACAGTACTGAAAATAAAAATACTGTTAGAATTATGAACATAAACTGTGAAGTCTGATAAGCTTTGACAAAAGACTAAAACTTGAACAAATTACAGAAACTCAAAAACAAGATATTATAACATCAACCGGAAAGCACATTTAGACGAAAGTATCAATAGCAATACAATTTTTAACAGTAATTACCTTGATCCACAACCATAGAGGAAAGATTGGTCATTTCAGCCGTCTTAAGGAAAAAGACTGTATGTTTACTTGGAATAAGAGGCCACATACGGTCTTTTTCGTTAAGGCGGCAGATTTGAGAAGTTTACTTATAGCTGTGAAGAAGCATATTGTTTCTGTTGCAAAATAATCAGATATAAATTGCAAAATTGTATGAACGAAAGTTTATCTAAAGCAAGGTCACATGCTAGTGGAGCAGAAATATTAATACAACGTCACAAATCCCTTGCAAAAATTTTCGAATCGATGAGAAACAACCCACATATTCTGTACGCAGATTTTAACATGCCAGACGTAAATTGGGAAAATCATGCAATAAGACAAAACTCGAAGACAAAAATATGCAAAGCTAAATGAAGCCGTGCTAGAAATCGTGCAATCTTATACAGGTAGTCAATGAAGCTACAAGAAAATCAAACACTCTTGACCTAGTGCTTACAACATGCCCCAACTTCATACAATCAGGCTCTACAGCTCCGGGCCTGACTGATTGCTTTTTTAATTTTTTAATTATTTTTTGCGACTTGACTTTAAAAGCCAAAATCCAACTAAAGACTCCCAGAACAATCATGTTATATGACAAAGGGACTTGAACACCCTTAAAAATTGCCAATGAAAATTACTCTCCTTTCGTAAACCAAGCTTACAACAATGATGTTAATAGAAATTGGGAACATTTTTCGCTGCTCTTAAAAGTCTAATGGACAAACATATTCAAAATTAATCAGTGGAAAACCTCACCTGCCATGGATCACATTGAAAATTAAACGATTGAAGTGTCAAAAACACAAGCGCAACAGAGCAAAACTATACAACCATGAACATGATTGGAATAAGACCAGACTCTCCGGAAGAAAATACATTAAGAACTAAGAAATGAACATCAAAATTACATTAATAACAGGCTTGAGCTTGATTATAGAGGGGAGAATAATGGGGCAATCACCAACCATTTTGGAATTTTATACAAACAAAATGAAAACACATGACAAATTATGTATTACAAAGATATGACACCTTAGAAAAATGCAACATATTAGTGTCTTTACAATAGAAGATAAAGCATTTCCACACATGGACAAAAGCAACATACACAAGGTGTTATCAGACAACTAAAAGAGCTCAATCCCTCAAAAGCACCAGGACCTGATTCGAGTTCAGTATGAATCCTGAAAGAATGTGCCAATGAAATATCTCCATTGTGTTTCATCCTATTTCATCAATCTCTCGACAAAGGACAGGTCCTAATTAATTGGAAACAAGTAGGATTGCTTCAATTTACAAAAAAAGACAAAAGGGATAAAGCCTCGAATTATAGGCCCGTTTTATATTTATATTGGTTACTTGCAAGGTACTTTTAAAAAAAGCATATTCTATTTCACAGCATTATGATGATTATTGATCATTTGACTGCCATCATAAACTAGTTCACTATCAATATGGCTTATTGAATGGTTGATTGTGAGTGACCCAACTCATCAATACACTTGAACAAATAACAAAAGTGGTAGGTGAAAGAAAACAAATATACATTTACTTGTACTTGATTTTTCAAAAGGCACACAATCAGCTTCTTTAGCAATTTGAATACTACGCAACAGGACGCTTAATGAATCTATTTCACTCAAAACTCACAGGTCCCAACTAGTACACTATTGGATCAAAGTATGTAGTTGTCTCTGCTTTCTGCACAGCGGCCAACTGTCCTAATTTTCCAATCAGATAAAACTTTATAGAAATAGAAATTTATAGAATTGGACTTCATGTGTATTGAAACAACCTTTGCTTGTCCCAGGCTTATGCTTATTTTGGCTAACAAATTAAGATGAGGAACAGAAAAAGCTCTAAATCTTGATTGTATTATATATTAGTCCAAACATACTCCTGTTTATGGTCATGAGGCATTGTGTGTTAGGGTTTCATGTTTTAGCTCTGAAAAGTAGGCCGCCAGTTTTTTGTATTATCAAACAATTATTCACTTTGGATCTGATGCTGGTCAATCAGATGCTTCTTACCTATTCAGATTCAGATTTAGAGAATCACAAAGTATTTTTAACATATCTAACAGATCCAGTAACCCAGATAAGTCAGAGAAAAAAAATCCAAGTCTGTATTAATTCAAACCCTGCTGGTTAGCATGTGAGTTGAGTGTTTTACAACTTGAGCTATGCATAGATAGGGGCACCTTATAATGTAGAATTTTCTGTATTTTGCCAGGTTCCTACCCAATGATAGCGATCCACTAGCTGGAGTTATAAACAAAGAGGAAAATATTATTACAGCTGTAAATGTGAGTAATTCATTTCCCTAACCTTTTTTAAAAAAACATTTTTTTGGCTGTTGACATAATATTCATTCCTTTAGTGGAAGTCTTGCTTCTTCTTCTTCTACTACTTCTTCTTCTTCTTGTTCGTCTTCTTCTTCTTCTTCTTCTTCTTCTTCTTCTTCTTTTTCTTCTTCTTCTTCTTTTTCTTCTTCTTCTTCTTTTTCTTCTTCTCTTCTTTTTCTTCTTTTCTTCTTTCTTCTTCTTCTTCTTCTTCTTTCTTCTTCTTCTTCTTCTTTCTTTCCCTTTTTCTTCTTCTTCTTTCTCTTCTTCTTCTTCTTCTTCTTCTTCTTCTTCTTCTTCTTCTTTCTTCTTCTTCTTCTTCTTCTTCTTCCTTCTCTTCTTCTTCTTCTTCTTCTTCTTCTTCTTCTTCTTCTTCTTCTCTTCTTCTTCTTCTTCTTCTTCTTCTTCTTTCTTCTTCTTCTTCTTCTTCTTCTTCTTCTTCTTCTTCTTCTTCTTCTTCTTCTTCTTCTTCTTCTTCTTCTTCTTCTTCTTCTTCTCTTCTTTCTTCTTCTTCTTCTTCTTCTTCTTCTTCTTCTTCTTCTTCTTCTTCTTCTTCTTCTTCTTCTTCCTAAAGATAAGCATTTGTAGAATTCATTTTACAACCCGCTTGAAATGTTTGTTACAGTTGATTTAATGGTTTAACTTTTATTCAACCGTCATCATTGAGGCAAGTTTGGATCTGAGGTTGGGGTGACCCAGCTTTCAGTTAGTGAATGTAATGAACAAAAATGAATATAGCAGCTCCCCCCCCCCCCCCCCAACAAAAAAAAAATAATAATAAGACAACAACAAATAAACAGATAAACGCGGAGCATTTCAGGCTCAATACTCGTTTTTGCCTAATAACAAAAGCAATAATAGCATTACTACATCACTTAATTCAAACAGACATAGAGAAATAATTGGCACGGCTTATCCGCAAGTAAAAGGATCTTTTTTTTTTTGTTTTGTTTCTGGCTGAAGAAGGGTTGTGGGACTAAATGTTTTGTGTTGGGCTATTATTATATATATTTTTTAAGCTGTTATATTATTTTTTTTGTTTTTTAATATTTACAGCCACAGCTTCTAGCAGCTTAGTGTCACTTTTATTTCAATTTATTATTATTATTATTATTATTATTATTATTATTATTATTATTATTATTATTATTATTATTATTATTATTATATATCATCATATCATCATCATCATCATCATCATCATCATCATCATCATCATCATCATCATCATCATCATCCATCATCATCATCATCATCATCATCATCATCATCATATCATCATCATCATCTTTCATATCTCATCATATCATCATCATTATTATTATTATTATTATTATTATTATTATTATTATTATTATTATATTATTATTATTATTATTATTGTTTCTTGTATTAAAATATGGTGCTGTAGCTAAACCATTTTCATCTTATTATTTATAGTTGTAGCAACCTAAAACTGCTGGTGATCTAGTTCAGCTGCCAATGAATATGATATCAATTCCATGGACCACAATGTTATGGTCAAAGTTAATGAATACTCATACTCATACTCTGCTTAATACAACGCGTGTAATAATAGTCTATGTCCATGCGTAATTCAGAAATACTCGCTCCACCATTAGATAGCCATAGTGTCTTTGATAATGATACATTAGACACACTAAGCATCCATACATTCCACCCCCCCCCCCCCTCACTTTATAACACATACAGGTGTATGATATAGACATGGTGATGAGGTTGTGATCGTGATCATTATGACGGAAGTTATGAGGTATGAAGACAGACAAGTTATTTGGGTTAATGGATTTGTATAAGGCGTGGTGTTGATTGCCTTATACTTATACTCTCCGTGCTTTCGACTTTGTTATGCCCTTTTATAGGCCTGTTGGACGATTCAAGTGGTATAAAGAATAATGTAGATGATGTTAGTGACATTGGCATTGCAACGATGATAATGATGATGGTGATGGTATTATGCAACACCTTTATCACTACCTGTCACAGAATGGCAAAAAGTACGTTGGCAGAACACCCACCTCACTCCCAACATCACTAAACAAAGATCTTCAACAGTACTACAAACAACACCTAGACTCGTCACAACACGACCAAACAGCCAGCACCCAGCAAAATCAAGAACCATCTCTTCCAAGACACCTCCATACCAACAAAGACCTCTCTCAACTAAAACTACTGGCACAGGACAGAGAGAAATGGAGAACCATCTCTAAAGAAATCGTTAGATCCACTTGAACAAAAACAATTCACGGCAAGCGCCATTAGGACTGCGACGCCTTATTATATTATATTTATCACTACCACCTACACAAATCAAATCAGTGCACATTTTTATTTTTTCATAAATCGAATTTGGCCAAAATAAGATATGTTTTTTCCCCCCTCTGTTTTCCCATAAAGTCAGGGATTTCTCCTTTCCCTTTCCAATATTTGAAATGAAGATTAAAGTGAATCTGTTTCCAAGTTGATACTATTGTATATTAAAACATTTTAAAGTGAGGGTTCATGTAAAACAGGGAGAAAATTTTGCATCAGAGAATCAGATTTTTTTTGTCAAATCTTGGGTTGTATTTTTTTTTTTTACTTTCCTCTTCTTCTCACCCCCCCCCTCCTCTCTCTCTCTCTCTCTCTCTCTCTCTCTCTCTCTCTCTCTCTCTCTCTCTCTCTCTCTCTCTCTCTCTCTCTCTCAATCTCTCTCTTTTTTAAATTCTCTCTTTCTTTATTATTTTTATCAAAAATGTTTAGATTTTATATTATTTATTAATGTTCATGGCATATGATATCAATCGTACTTTGTATGGTGTAGCCATAAAAAACAAACCAAACATGCACACGTTAAAAAAAAATCATTGACATTAACCGACGATCGATTTTTTATGATTACGATAATTTAGTCTTCATGTGATGTTTGGTTTGCTTTCATCACCATTAATACTAATTTACTGTCTGTGATATATTTATTTCTCTTACTCATATTTTCATAGTATTATCTACCCCCTCTTTACTTTCTCTTCACTACCTATCTATTTGTCTATCTATCTTAACTTGTTAACCATTCTTTTTCTCTCTCCCGCCACTCCCCCCCCCCCCCCCCCCCCCCCCCACACACACACACGTGCCAATACTCGATTCCTCAGATAGCCCACTACCAATAATAGCAGCTATCCACTTGAATAATTCCCCTCTTACTGTCACAACGTAGATAATGCGTACAGTATCACACACACACTATGCACCATCATCTCATTTAGCACCATTGCAAGCACCACCACCCCACCCCCACCACTACGTTTACCTCTATCGGTCGAGAGGGAGTGCAAATGACGCTTTTTTGACCCCCTGATCTTAACAGTAACAATGACAAGGGTGTAAAAGAACGACGACTCCACTCCTCTGTACAAAGGCCCGGAAAGCTGTGTAGGCCTTTTGTTTCAATGCTGTGGAACAGTTTTGACTTTCCTTTAAAAATGGTACGAAATAAATGTTTCTCACCTGTGTGATTTTGTCCTACTGCACAGTTATCTAAGCTCAATTTTTTTAATTGGGTGGGGTCTTCCGACCTCCCACTGTGGGGGGATGGGTCACTTTTACTGCGACTTTTATCCCCCTATAATAGTTCTTCCTTTTCCTCGTCGCTCTCGTCTATGTTCTGGGTTGACATTGCTCGTTTTATTTCCATTTCCCATGGGTCTGGGAGAGCACCTTAGCCATGAGGGAAGTAGTTGAATGTATGGTTGTTTTTTTTTCTTTTTTGGAGAGATGATATTTTTCCTCGTCAATCTTTCTGTTATGTGCCATAGTTTTTAATTTTGAATATATTGTACTTCGTAAACATTTAAGCATGTCATTCGCTACGAAATCTTTTGCTTGCTCCTGGACGGGAATTTTAGGCAATTTCAAAATAGACGCATTGATAGATTGCTCGTGGAAACCTTTGTTCCTTGTTTGAGCCAGACCCTTTTGTCCAACTTTCTCTTTGGTACTTTTAACTCCAGGGCCCGTTTTCATGGACGAGGACTAGAATTAGTTATTTACTAGTCTAGTTAATGACTTGCTAGTCATTGCTAGTCTTAAGCCAAAGCGGAGCAAGTTTGTTTTTTTTAAATCGGATTTCATGAACAATTTCTAGTCTCAGACTAGCGAGTCTCTTGACTAGAAGTGGGCGTTGTAAGGACGGTGACTTGTTCGGCTGTTTTGTGCTGGTGACATCACGTTCTCTAGTACATGATGGCATGAAAGATAACCACCTTCATACTTTCAAAGCAAAAGATTTTCAAAGAAGAAATAAGTAACACATCCTATATACAGTGATGCCAAAACTCCGGTTTCACCGTAAAAAAATACGGTCTGGAGCAAAATATTCCGGGTTACGGGCAACTTCCGGTGAGGTTAAATTGTTCCAAGGATACGACCCCCCCCCCCCTTTCCAATCACTTCTAATACAACCACCACCACCACATCATCTTCATTACAACTACTACTACAACCACCACCACCACCACCACATCATCATCATCATCATCATCATCATCATCACTGCTACTACTACAACCACAACCACCATCACCACCACATCATCATCACTATTACTACAACCATCACTACCACTACTACTACAACCACCACCGCATCATCATCACTACCACTATAACTACCACCAACACATCATCAGTACCACTACAGCAACAACTGTCACCACCACATCATCATCACTACCACTAGTTCTACAACCACCACCACCACACTATCATCACTACACTACACTACAACCACCACCACCACACCATAATCACTACCACTCTACTACAACCACCACCACATCATCATCACTACTACTACAACCATCACTACCACTACTACTACAACACACCACCATCCCTACCACCATACTACAACCACAATATCACCATCCCTACCACCAGTACTACAACAACTACCACATCACCGTCCCTACCAAAACTGCTACAACCACTACATCAACATCCCCACCACCATACTGCAACAACCACAACATCACCATCCATACCACCACTATTACAACAACTACCACATCCCATCCATGCCACCACACTACAACACCATTACATCATCTCTACTACCACCATCACATCTCCATCCCTGCAACTACTATTACAACCACCACAACGCCACCCTACCACCACCAATACTCCTGCAACCATGTTGCAACGCCGTAAAAACCCTTCAACAAATTTAGCTCAATACTCTCTCCTCTCTCACTCTCATCTCCTCTCTACTCCTCCCTCTCTCCTCTCTCTCTCCTTCCTCTCTCTCTCTCCTCTCTCTCCTCCCCTCTTCACACAGACACAAACATCCACACACACACACACACACACACACACCACACACCACCACACCACACACAAACCAAATTTAATCGGTCACTGATTACATTTCCATTTCACCTTCCTGTCCTTGTCAAATAAAACTAACACCAATACTTTGACCTCAACCGTACCCTCGTTAGTTTTTCATTTCATGTGCCCTACTATCATCACATTGCCCTTTTCATCCTCATCCTCTCTCTCTCTCTCTCTCTCTCTCTCTCTCTCCTCCCCTCTCTCTCCCTCTTCACACAGACAACACACACACACACACACACACACACACACACACACACAATCAAATTCATTGCGGTCACTGATTAATTTCCATGTTCACATTCCTGAACTTGCCAATAATAGCTAATCACAAATACTTTAACCTCAATCTTTAGCCTCGTTTGTTTTTCAATTTCATGTTGCCTACTTATCACTACATGCCCTTTCACCTCTCTCTCTCTCTCTCTCTCTCTCCTCTCTCTTTCTCTCCTCTTCTTTCTCTCTCTCTCTCTCTTCTCTCTCTCTCTCTCTCTCTCTCTCTCTCTCTCTACTACACTCTCTCTCTCTTTCTCCTACTCTCTCTCTCAAACACACACACACACACAACAATCTCATCTCACTCACCACCACATTCCAACTTACCACTAATGCTTCAACCACCCCACCGCCACATCGTAGTTAATTCATTTACTCTACTACTACTGCAACCCACTTTACACTCACATCATCCATCCACAACCACTACTTATACAACTCACCACCACCCGCATCATCATTCATTACTGCTAACCACCTACACTTACTACTACCCTACTGCCTCTACTAACTCTCTACAAACACACCACACACACAACCCACCACACACATCCATCCTACTTTCAACCACCACCCCACACTACATTACACTCTACAAACCACCATATCATATCGTCATCATCATATTGCAACACCACGCGCATTTTAATTAATAGCAAATCAACACTCTTGAATGTCCACAATAACGACTACAAAATTAACATGATATAAACCACCCAATATATAATGTATGGAAGGCCAGAGTATCATTAAACATCAACATAATCACACTTATTAATTAAGAGATAATTAGCACCAATAAATTTTCAAATAAGCAAACAATATTTGGGGCGAATACATTTTGGCGTTCAAACAAACTTGCATCATATAAGATCTTTCCATGACAAGCCACGTGAATAACACCATACAATCTATGTACATAGAAATGAAAAAAATAAGCAAAATTCGTAATTTAATACCGAAGCATATAGCAGAACTTTTAATTAATTCCCTTGTTTTATCTAAATTGGACTATTGTAACTCCCTTTGGGCGAATTTAGCTAAAGACAAAATTAGCAAACTTCAGTTTGCTCAAAATAACGCAGCCAGGCTCATTGTACGCAATAACAAAAAATACCCGTCAGCAACTCTTCTTCTCCGTGAGTTACATTGGCTTCCTGTGGAAAAAAGAGTTGCCTATAAGATTTGTACTGTTGTTTACAAATCCCTGAGCACGAACAGTCCCTCCTATATTAAAGACCTTCTAAACATAAATGTCCCCAATAGAAACTTGAGGTCAAGCAATGACCAATCAATCCTTGTCAAACCTAAGCCATGGCGTAAAATAGGTGAACAATCTTTTTAATTTTCGGCCCCCCATTTTTGGAACTCTCTCCCATCACACGTGAGATGCTCGGATTCGTTGACAACGTTCAAATCTCGCTTAAAGTTTTATCTTTTTACGTCATAATGTTACAATATTATTTTCATATTTTGTTGTTGTTAAATTGAATTCGTATCACGTTTCCTTCACACTTGTCTCACTGTAATATGTTTTGTTTTATATCACTGTAAAGCGCTTAGAGCCTGTGACAACGGGGTAAAGCGCTATATAAATGCCATTTATTATTATTATCATCACTACTACTACTACTACTACTACTACTACTACTACTACTACTACTACTACTACTACTACTACTACTACTACTACTACTACTACTACTACTACTACTACTACACAACCACCAACACAACATCATCCTCACTACCACCATTACTACAATCACTACCATTAGGTTTTGGAACTTTACTTCATTTGAAATAAGGAAACTCTGGGGTTGTATTTGGCAATGTGTTTATATATCATAATATAGTTCTAATCAGTTATCTATTAAGATCTATACAATATTTAAACAATTCCCTTTTTTTGTGTGTGCGAAAATTCCTCTTTCGGCATTGAAATTCCTCCGAGTGGTGCCTGAAATTCCTGTGAATCAAATTGAAACTTGGCGTCTCTGGATATAGATAACATTTCGTTCTTTTTCATATTTTAACTGACTTTTGTCATGATGAATCAAATCACGTGATATTGACATTCGACTGCTAGACTACAATGATGTCCATGGTCGACTGTCAATTCTATATTTAGGCCCATGAAAGTTTCAATGAAACTCAAACAAATTGAACCAAAAAAAACAAACCAACCTCCAAAAAAAAAACAAACAACAACCCCCCCCCCAAAAAAAAAAAAACAAAACAAAACAAAACAAAAAACCAGACAAACAAAAGAGAAAGCGCGTTCTGATGAATCACATTATTTCAGTCAGTTACAATGCCACGAGAATAACTTTTGTCTCCACTATACTTTCTAATCATTTTTTTTTCTTTTTTTTTTTTTGGTTGTTCTTTGACGCAAATCCTTCGATTTCGAGTCTCCAGTCACTCGCAACGTCGTTTTTTGGGGGGGTTTTTTTTTTAGTTTTACTCACAAAAATGTGTACTTTCGACACACTGCTCTAATCTTATAGTTTTTTTTTAAAGCCAGTGCCAATAGCAACAGGACACTTTTTGCCTCTGTCATTCGTAACCGACGTATTTTCCTTCCGAATCGAAACTCTCATCTAAAAATAGCTGATATCTTATTGGCGCTATAACGTGTCCTAGTCCTAGTTACTAGTCTCAGTATAAGCTTGTGAAGACCGACCTCAGTAAATGACTAAAACTTAGCAAACTTAGTCCGAAGCTGCCGTGATTTTAGTCTGGGACTTGCTTAGTCAGCTCACATGAAATCCGATTATTTTCAAGTCCTTGACGAAAGTCAGAGACTAAGTACTAGTCCGCGTTCATGAAAACGGCCCCAGAACTACAACTTTTTCCCTATCGTCTCCCCTTTTACTGACGCTGAAATGACATAAAATGTGGCAAGCACCAAGAAACCCCTAAAATCAAATAATTAAAACAAACATCGTTGTTTACACTATCAGGGGACATCGATGGGGAAAGGGGGATGGGGAGGGAGGGGGAGGGGGGTAGCTTGATTGTTGAAGCGATTGTCTCATCATCCTACAGAAACAAAAATTGATAAATTCTGTCTCCTCACTGATCGGAAGTGACAAATCTCGAAGTGACTATCGCATTATTTCTATACAAATAATTACCATCACATCATTCATCATCGGCCAACACTGTGGCGTCAGTAGCCGTGCGTACGGAGTCAAGAAAGTCGAGCAATGTTGGGCGTGATCAGTGACCGGATGGGCATGGTCATCTCAAAACTCTGGCTCTAGTTGACTTGACACACATAACCCCGCTTGAGTGTTAATGCGTACTCGGAAGTGTTTGACTTTAAGATTGTCAATGAGTAAAAGAGGGATTGACGGACACAAGTCCTAAAGAACATTAATTTGGTTCCAATTGGCCTGATTGGAGAATAATTGATGATTTTTTTAAAAAGCGTAGCGAGCATGGTGCAACAGTGGACTATATCACAATCGCTCCTTTTTATTTATTGACTCGTTAATCTCCTATCAAGTTATTCTCAAGTTACCGTCATCACCACCCTCTACTAATAATAATATACCACCATCTACGAAACCCACTCACCATCACCGAATTATAATAATAATAATAGTATTATTATTTTCACACATTGTCATAATATAATAATTTATGGACATTGTCATAATATAATAATGTATGGGTTCATATGAATTAATTCAATTCATTGTCACACAAAAACTAAATATACGAAATAATAATAATATGATGTTAAAGATGATAATATCGAAACTAGACTATTTATAGTAACAATGCTGGGGGTTGCTTGCGGTCATCTGTTTATATACTTCATACTATTAACCAACGTCCATAATTCTCAATTCTGAAACTATACCAGAAGTTGATGTAGAAAAGGTGGTGGTGGTGGTGGTGGTGATTGTGATAGTTGTGTGTTCTTGGTCACCACGAGCCGACGCACTAACGGTCACTGCCCTGACCTGCCTTCAACCAGCCACCTAAATATCTCAATCTGTCTGTCTGTATATCTGTCTGTCTTTTTATTATCTCTTCATACATTTCTCTCTCACTCTCGGGGCATTTCCATATAATGGTTAACACATTATGCTAGTGCCCACGTGGTAATATCCATAACGGTTCACACCTTTACTATTTTATCTGCCAGGGGAACACACACACACACACACCACAAGAGAGAGAGAGAAGAGAGAGAGAGAGAGAGAGAGAGAGAGAGAGAGAGAGAGAGAGAGAGAGAGAGAGAGAGAGATTATAACGTTAAGTGTCCCGCCTGGCTACACATACAAGCCCATATAGACACAACTGCTGTGTTAATAATAATAAAACACAATATTGTTGTCTTTCCGTTAGTCGACAGTTCTCTCTCCTGTTTCACATGGGTTGCTATCCATGTCAAGGTGGCCTTAGGTTCAAGCCTCATACAAGACTTAGACTTGGTGTCTATATGTTTGTCACCATAATACTTAAATATTATTTACACTCTGGAAATTTGTGTAATATCTGCAAGTGGTAAGGTGTCTCATTATATAACAATGCTGAGCAATGTTGAGCGTGCTCAATGATCAGTCTGGTTACAAAGATAGCATAACTCTTGCCCCGGCGTTGTGTCTTAAGGCAAGGCACTTTCCACACGTTGGATCACTCGACCCAGGTTTGCGTGAGTGCCTGACGATATGCAGTGAAGACTACGATAAGAGTGCTACTTCTACTACAATAAATTATTGTATAAAATCAAGTCTCACAAATTAGCCTTGAGGAGAGTACTCGAGGCTTTCCTTGAAATAAGCTGTTTAGAAAAATATATATATATAATCGGTAAATAAGGATACACGTAAGGAATTTTATTGTTTAATGTTTAAAAAAATAAATGTCTTTATCAAATTGTTGCTCATTATATTCTGACTCTATTTGTAAGACACTCATAGGCCAAAGGGTCTTGCATACACATTCAAAGTAAAACATAAAACTTGTTGAATATTCATATAGTATGTTGATGATGGGCAAAAGACTTCAGTGCCATCAGACATGGAATGCAATATGTCCTTTGAGTCTGTGAGCAGTGACGAATTCGTTTTACATGGTATGGAGAGAAGCAGTGTGTGTGTGTGTGTGTGTGTGTGTGTGTGTGTGTGTGTGTGTTTTGAGAGAAGGGAGGGAGAGAGAGAGAGAGAGAGAGAGAGAGAGAGAGAGAGAGGGAGAGAGAGAGAGGGGGGAGAGAGAGAGAGGGGGGGGAGGAGAGAGAGAGGAGAGAGAGAGAGAGAGAGAGAGAGAGAGAGAGAGAGAGAGAGAGAGAGAGAGAGAGAGAGAGAGAGCGTCATAACATGAAATACAACGTGAAATACTATTGCGATCCTAATACGTAATTACGTTAAGGGTACTATAAGTAGACGATGATCATGCCCCACACGACGTTTCGTAACACAATTTAACATAAGTTCTTAACTTACTTATATTATTCCGGAAAGGAGGTAGGGGTGGCATATGAACCCCCGATATGTCTATAAATAGGCCATGGTCTTGTTTGGTCCTGTAAGCACCAATTAGATTCCAGTAGAGTTCCCCTTTTTGTCAACTAATTAATAATAGTATCATACAGTTCTTTTGACAACCACAGTGACTCGAGTGACAACAAAGAAGTAGAAGAAATGCAGTATGCGAAAGGAAAGAGAAGTGCATACGAACAAAACAGTTAATTCTAAGGTGAGGCCCAGTGAAGTGGTCCGCTTATTACTAAAGCACCCTCACTTACTTGATAGCAAAACTCTCGACCATTGTCATTTTGTTGTTGTTTTTTTTTTAACCTGGGCTAGGCACATTATGCCCATTATTCCACTCAACTCGGGTGCGAGTAAGCTCCGATCTATAAGCATATATGAATGTGGATATTGTAGGAGTGCCGAGAGAAGAAAAAAAAAGGCCAGACGGGGCAGTGCCTTAAGGTAGTTTCTGTGACGTATGCCTCAAAAATACTCCAATCAGTTAATTGGAACAAAAAACTACGGGGAAAAAAATCGTTTTTTGTTTTGTTTTGTTTTTTAAAAGTCTCATCGGGTTAATAAATGAAAATTAATAAAAAACGGACGATTAACTTCAACTTCGTTCATTTTATACTCAGAGTGAATTGGCGAGCAATGCGTGTAATTGCTCTTAAAGTTCGAGTACTGACCGGGTCCATAGACCTGCCGCATGGCTCGTTTGGCTCAATTTCATCTCACAACATTTTGTGAATAGTTCCTATTATATAAATTCAACATCCATTTGTTTACACCACATACACTTTTAATTGTCTATTGTTTGCCGTACGTAATTATAAATTGGGTGTTGTTATGTTCTTCAAAGTCAAGTTCAATGAAATAAGATGCAACGGACATTTAGAGCCCACAATGCAAATATAATACAAATTACAAAGCAGCATAACTCCTGTGATTAGTCACGTGTTTTTTTCACAATATTACGATACAGTTATTGACATTTGAAATACGTTAATATACCTTTTTTTAAAGCTTTTATATAGCGCAATATCCACTAAACGTGCTCAAAGCACTTTACAGAGGGTCCGTGGCCAGCTGCAACACGTAACATGCAGGTCGTGACATGGCGCCTGTTCGGCGATAGTACATTATTTCGGACAGAGACAGCGCTGTTACTCATTTTACACCTGAGTACGGTGAGAGAATATGACTAAAGAGCCTTTTCCAAGGACTTAACTATGCGCCGAGCGAGGCTCGAACCCATGACCTTCCGATCCGAAAGCGAGTGTCATACCACATGACCTCAAAGACTTGACCCTCGTGTGCACTTATTGGCAGGACTAATGGGCTTAATTTGATTAATATTGTTGCAATGGAGAATGTTTTGCGTTGATTTTAGAGTATTCCCATTACTACAATGATCCCATAATAATTTGGGTTGTCAGACCTATATACAAGTAAACGTTGACTGGACCGAAACGAATAGTTGTCAAATCCCGGTGGAGAGAATTCCAGTCTTAAAGGTTTTAAAAAGAAGCTGTGCCGTGAAGAGTTTATTCAACAGGATTGCATCTGGTGTCATAGTATCTGTCGTTAGGTTTTATACGGCAGCTTTTTAATAAGGAAAGAAATGTTTTGCCCACTCAAGTTAATATTGTGGCAAATCCACTGCGTTTAATTATGGGTATCTTGCAATTTAGAGCATCAAGTCCTATTTGGCAAAGCGGCGTTACTAAAGGTAGCATGTTACCAAAACCAATTGTTAGCTTAAAACGAGAGCTTACCTAACAAACAACATTGAAAAGCAAATATTTAAAAATGTATTTTGGAACAAATTATTTGAATATGCTTATAATATAGTTGTTTTTTTTTTTTAATTCCATCATCATATGAGTGTGGCTTTTTAAAAATCTCTATCTCTTTTACATTATAATACATAGTATTGTGGGCATCTCATTTGTTTTATAATAAACAGTCTGTTTGAACTGAATAAAAATAATTTGACTGAAGTGGTAGGCCAAAGTTTCATATGCTTAGTGTAGTTTAACCAGTTCTGTGCCGCACTATGGAAAAACACCTAGACCTATTTAAAATTTGGCCAAAAACGTGTCGGCCAAATTAATATCGATCGATTTAAAGGACCCTCGCCGTGGCAAAAACTCTCAATGCTTTCTATTGGATTATAACGCCAATTGAATTCTGCAGCCATAACATTACTTTAGTCCTTCAGAGCCATCAGGCCCATGAAGCCGGAGTTTATCCCGGACAATAACAATTTCATGCTATGCTTTAGATAGGACGCTAGTCTATCACAAAGTACTTTCCTCCAGTTCTAACAGACCCAGCTACCCAATCAGTGCTGGGTTGACATGGAGGTCAGGGGGGGGGGGGAATTATCTCGACCTCACCTGATATCGATCTGGGACCCTTTGCGTGTTGAGCGAATGCTCTGCCATCTGAGCTATCGGGAGTCGCATAACATTACTGTACTGCAAAGAAATTAATAAAAACTTTGCAAGTATAAAAATGTATATCATAGGGCTTTTCGTGTTTTTTTTTTCACCATGCTCAGTGCATTTTCATTTTACAATATCATTTTCAGCCCCCCCCCCCCCCAGCAGGTCACATGGAACCAAAGTTTCATTTCATTATAGTGCATGTCGCCTGATATGATAACCTTTCTACAAAACATTTTCACGTATTTACAATGCTCAATGCTCTTCACAGTGTTTCGGTTTATTCCCGGCGCAGGCCACTTTGAACCATATTTCCATTTCATACAACACCAGCGGCCTGTTAGGCGTTCATTTGCGAAAGCTACTCATTCAATATTAGTCCTGGCCAATAGCCAGAGGAGACAACGCTTTTACTGGAAATAGTGTGAGTAAAGAGCCTTTTCTTAGGACTCATCGTCGCGTCGCCCACAACAGGATTTGATAGTGACCCATAGGTCTGATGGCGAGTCACATAACCACAACGCCACAAAACCGCTCCGAATGAGACGATAAACAAAGAAAATCCTCAGCATGATTGGAGTAAACAAACGATTTGAATTTTTTTTAAAAGGAAAGCAAAATGACTGTATAGGGATGGGAAGGGTGGATTATAATAATATATTAATTTGTAATTTACTCATCCAGCGCTTAAAACTTCCCTGTACTTCACTATGATTGGTCTGTTTTGGTATTTTTAATGTCTTCGTTTTCAATGTTACATACAGGTTACACAAAACTTTTCTGACTGAAGCGGTTCACTTCTGTCTCGACGCCCCATAAATAATGTTTAATTTGCATGGCGAGCTAGTCGGTTAGCTCAACCGTGTGTGCAAATTTAGTTCGACTTTGGCAGCTTTGCCATCGGTGGGCGTTGTCGAGGTGGGTGTGTCCCGACTGGGCGTTGTCGAGATTTGGCGATAAAACATAACACATATTTACACAGAAGGTTGCTGTCCACACGAACTGAGACCCCCCCCCCCCCCCCCCCCCCCCCCCCCGCCCCCAGACA
>NC_088363.1:58327160-58349660 GCF_034508935.2 Berghia stephanieae | reverse complement strand
CTCGCTTTCAAGATGGCATGCGTTGTAGTTGTACAATTTCTTCATACCATTGAACTCCTACCAAAAACAATGGGCTGCCGCGTGTGGCAACAGAACAGAAAATATTGAAAAAAAAATTTTTTTTTTTAGTCATAAACGAATTTGGTCCGGGAACGTTATGTTTATATTATCACATGCGAATCCAACCATTTTAAGATTTTCATACATGGCGATATTGGTTGCTACAGTTTTTAGACTGTTGTTCAAGAAATAATGAAAGAAATGACAAGAAAAAGAAATTCAAAAAGGAAAGACTCAAGACGTCTATCCACTACAAGGAAACGGACAGTCACAGCTACCTTCTCTACCCGTCCTCACATCCCACCAAATGCAAAGATTCAATTCTATTTTCACAGCTACTAAGACTAAGCCGAATCTGACAGGATGATGAGGACTTCACGGTAGAGAAGGATAAAATGCTTGACTTTTTCCGCAACCGCCATTATCCTGAATCCATATTAAAACAAGCGGTTGACAAAATCCAAAACATCTCTAGGGAAGCTGCCATGAAACCAGTTGACAACAGTGACAGCAAAGCAGACAGACCTATCCTAGTCATCACTAATCATCCACACAACAAGGAAGTCATCAAAATTTTAAAGACCAACTACCGTCAGATTCTTCTGGAGCATGTAGAAACGAGAGATATATTCAACAAACAAACCGCCGCTAATCGCCTACAGACGGGACCGTAATTTGAGGGACATAATAGTTAGAAGCCGTTTGACGATGGAAATGGCCGGTCATCAACGTAAGACGGAGCCTTGTGGACGTTGCAGATGCAGGACATGCCCACACTTATTCGTGGAAAATTCCATTAAATTCCCGGATAAAGTGTGGTACATCCGACACGCATTCACCTGCACGGATCGTAAACTAATTAACGCTACAATCTGCAAACATTGCCACGTCATACGTGTGAGAAACTGGCAAGAGACTAAGCGACAGGTTTGGACAACATCTGCGGCCTATTGAAAACGACGAGGTCAAACATGTCACCCACCAATGGATCCAGTCATCGAGGATTGCACAACATCCACGTTGCCGTCTTCAGTTCTGTCACACCACTAAACAACATAGAAAATATAGGGAGGCAGAACTGATACTAAAACTGAACACCCTTTCACCTCACGGCATGAACTCGAGACTTGACCTAATTTAAATATTATACTACCTTTGTCTCCCCCCCCCCCCACAACCATCCATCGTCATTTCCTTTTATTATATATATCAGTATCATTACTACTACTACTACTACTACTACTACTACTACTACTACTACTACTACTACTACTACTACTACTACTACTACTACTACTTCTACTACTACTACTGCTACTACTACCACTACCACTACTACTACTACTACTACTACTACTACTACTACTACTACTACTACTACTACTACTACTACTACTACTACTTCTACTGATACTACTACTACTACTACTACTACTACTACTACTACTACTACTACTACTACTACTACTACCACCACTACTACCACTACTACTACTACTACTACTACTACTACTACTGCTACTACTACTACTACTACAACTACTTACTGTTCCTTCTGCTGCTGCTGCTGCCACTAATGATTATACTTCTCCTATAGTGGGCAGGGAGGTACTTACTGTGTCTTCTTTCCCCTTATATCTGTTTTCTAACTTGCTTTCTGTCTTTGTCTTGGAATGAGATTACTTGGTGTCCTGGCCCTGGCCTGAGTCCTAGCAGGGAGGGAAACAGTCAAATGCATATGTGTTTGTGAGAGACAGATGAAAGAGAGAAAGTCAATTATTACAAATGATATTTGTGACTTGTTATGCGGCTGTGTGGTCTAGTGGCTTGACACTTACCTTCGGATCAGAAGGTCCCTTGTTCGAGTCTCGCTCTGACCGGCGCATAGTTGTCCTTGGAATAGTCTCTTTATTCAAAATATCCCGCCATACTCGAGTTTGAAATGATTACTTTTGTTTCTGTCCGAATAAAAATGTAATATTATCGCCAAATAGGCGCCGTGTCTCGTCCTACATGTACATGTTGAGTGTTGCTGGTGGCTAGGATCCCCTAAAGTAAAGCGCTTCGTGGCCGTTTAGTGGATGTTGCACTATATAAATGCTCGAGTCTTGTTCATCCCGACAAAATACTTGATTGAGACTGTTATAGTAGTTTTTTTTTTTTGTTTTTTTTCCTCGGGTTTTGTTTTTTATTTATTTATTTATTTTTTTTTTGTTTGTTTAAAAAAAAATAATTAAATATGGATATAATACTTTAAAAATAGGCTGCGGCTTTGGTAACGGCCAGATGGCGGTGACGTGACGTGACGTGACGGTTGATGTGTAGTATTCAAATCTCCTTGTTTATCATCACAGGAAGTAATAATATATTATATTATAAGCCAGTTGAACGTGGTCATAATCACTTGTTTCCTGGGTTCAGTAACGGCATTATAGTTCAAGAGGTTTTACATGTCGTGTGAACTGGAAGAGGGGTCAACTTTTAAACAGCCTTACTGTCTCTGACCAAACATTAAATAAGCTTTAAAAAAACCCAAAAACAAATAACAAAAACAAACAAACAAACAAAACAAAACAAAAAGACCCGAAACAGAATTGTTAGAACATAATGTGTGCAGGACATGAGCGCAATTTTGGGCTTGTTTTAACGTTGTTGTGATGGGAGAATATTTTGTGTTGGTTTGAGAGTATTTTTTCCATTTCAACCATGAGGCCATAACAATTAAAGTTATCAAACCTGCAAAAAAAAGTGCGTATAGGTTAGACCTCAGTAAGAAGTCTTGAGAAAAAAAGTAATCCGTTATTTCTTTTTTTCTTTTTTTTTTTTTTTTTCTTTTTGTCGGTTTCTGCGTTAAATCACCTGTTAAATTTTCGTGCCAACAGTATATTATTATAATGATGGATTTTTGTTAGACCCATCTTTCGAATTCCTGTTTTCAGTTGATGGGACCAGAGAATGTACATTTACATAGGTATGTTAATCTTATGGGACATAGCGGTTTGATATAATCTATCCTAATAAAAGAAAGAGCAAGTCTGTCTGTCTGTCTGTGCGTATGTGCGTGTCGACTAAAGGGAAAACCAGACTACTATCTGCTATGAAAATTAGTTCGTCAACATGTTTATTCCCCTGATGCAGGACACCGAGATTTTGCGATTTAGCTCGAGTTTACAATAAGTCACAATAATAGCCATATAAAAATGTTAAATCAATTTTATTCGATCCCTAAGATTTACGACGCCATTTTAAACAGGGAGCGAGAAAATATACACATTCAAGAAGTATTCTACCGTCTCGTCGTATCAAAACGCTGTATAAAAGAAACAAGTTTACTTCATTGAGCTCATTGTTTTATTGATTTTGGACACCGAGGTGAGTGATTAGGTCTCACTAAAATATATAAATCAGACTATACACGTTTAAGATCACACATAGTTTTGTGTGTTGGTAGGTTTCATCTGGTGGATATATGTTGTGAGTATTTTACTTAAACACATAACATCAATACGACCTGTTCTCTTTCATTACATTGGTATATACCAGCATTCACCCCCCCCCCTCCTCTCTCTCTCACTCTCTCTCTCTCTCTCTCTCTCTCTCTCTCATACACACACAGAAACAAACAGTAGATAGAGAGAGAGAAAGAGGAGGGGAGGGAAATGTGTGTGTGTGTGTGTGTGAGTGTGTGAGAGAGAGAGAGAGAGAGGTGGAGGGGGGGGGGGGGGGGGGGGGGGGGGGGGGGGGGGGGGGAGGGGGGGGGGGGGGGGGGGGGGGGGGGGGGGGGGGCGACGACGATAGAATGCTAAGCAATAGATGTTTAACCAATCATGATACGGGATTAGTGACACTCCCCCGCAAACCAAATCAACACCAACAGCAACAGCAAAAAAGCTGCTGAATCCTGTATTTATTTTACATTTAAAATTTCTCTTTCCACCAACCAGCACATATGTTTCTGTTCATTTGCTGTTCCATGGATTATTGATTTCTGTGTAATAATTATATATTCATTTACTTTAGTGTTTTTTTCACGGGTTTATGCAGATTCACCGTGTGTATGCGCAGTTAGCATACATGTCCGCGATACGTTTTTCATCGACGATGTAGCGCGTTTTGCTAGTATAATATATCATATGTTAAAAATCATTTGTATGATGGAGTTTAACCCGGAAAAGTTGAATAGATAGTTCAAGCGCCCAACCAATTGATCGACTGAATCTCCATTAATTTTTAAAAAAAAGTCATTGTAGCTTTTAATTTGTGACACATCGCATCAATTTGTAGAATTACTTTTGCTAAATTGTATTTATCAGACTATAACGTGTAAGGTTACACGTAGTTTTATGTGTTGGTACGTTATATCCGACTGGCGGATGGTGTGAGTTTTAATTAAACTAAACGCATAGCATCAATTGTACTCACTAGGTTCGTCAATTTTACTCCCAATATACTACCGTTTTGACTCGATTTGTCACATTTGTTCATCCATAATTCATGCAGAATCTACAGGCATTTTCTTCTGTAATCTCTCTCTCTCTCTCTCTCTCTCTCTCTCTCTCTCTCCCTCTCTCTCTCTCTCTCTCTCCCCCTCTCTCTCTCTCTCTCTATCTATCTATCTATCTATCTATCTATCTATCTATATCTATCTATCTCTCTATGACTTTCACACACATGCACACGGTATCTATATATCTCTCTCTTCCTCTCCCTCCCCCCCCCCTCTCTCTCTCTCTCTCTCTCTCTCTCTCTCTCTCTCTCTCTCTCCGAGGGATTCTTGTGTTGCCGTCTAATTAAAATTTCATGCCTCTGACGTCAATTTAAAAAAAAACAAAAAACAAAAAACGAGGCCCATGTCGCATCGCTATTATTGTTCTTTTCGTAAAAGAAATGTCTTTTACAACATTGAGTAATACAGTATACTAGTCTCTCTTTCTCCCTTCCCCCCCCCCCCCCCCCCCCCTCCTCCTCTCTCTCTCTCTCTCTCTCTCTCTTTTTTTCTCTCCCTCTCTCTTATCTTCACTCTCGTTCTGTCGGTAGGTATATATATATATATATGTGTGTGTGTGTGTGTGTGTGTGTGTGTGTGTGTGTGTGTGTGTGTGTGTGTGTGTGTTTATGTTTGTCTGTATAGATAGAACGAAGATGACGTCACTCTGTTCTTTGTTATTGTTTTTTTTGCGTTATTGTTTTTTTGCCGTCTATAGACAGTTCGAAGATGACGTCACTCAGGTCTTTTTTATTGTTTTTTTGCCATCCGCGTTTATGAGTAATGCTCACTGAATTGTATTAACCTGACTATAAACGTTCATGGATACTGGATACACACAGTTTTGTGTGTTGGTCCGTTATACTTTCGGATGGCAATGTTATGAGATTCTTAGCCAAGCGCATACTATCTATAGATAGTATTGCGCTTGGATAAGAAGCTCACAACATTGCCATCCGGAAGTATAACTGACAAACAGGCAAAACTATGTGTTACCATGAACTTATATTGACTGGTTAATACAGTTTAATAATAATAATAATAATAATAATAATAATAAAATAATAATAATAATAATAATAATAATAAATAATAAAATAATATTAATAATAATAATAATAATAATAATAATAATAATAATAATAATAATAATAATAATAATAATAATAATAATACTTTATTGCATCCCAAAAAGGAATTTTTTTGTACAGACGTGTTATAATTTACACAATAAGATAAAAATACAATGGAAATAGGATGTATATATAAAAAAGGAACAGCTCCATAAACAGAGCTGCGCTTTATAATATGAATAATTTCAACACTGTAGAATAGTTAAAACTGTCACTATAAATTGAAAATTGAAAAGATTGCAAAACAAATAAATTAATAAATTAATATTTACATTTTTTGAAAGTAAAAATGTGAAATAATTATATAAAATGATTATTGCTTGTTGTTATAAAGCCTAATACTGGACGGCAGAAACGATTTTCGGTGTCTCTCGGTTTTGGTTGAAATAGAGAAAGGGCGACCACTTCTTTCTGACATCATAACTGATGGTCTTAGTGGATGATACTGGTCATTTAATATTTTAGTTATTTTATTTATACAAAATTTCTCGTATAAAAGATCTACATCGTCAACATCATTTATATAGCGTTTAATGGATTTTTTAATATTTGAATTTATTTTGTTCCTTTCCACTGCTAAGCAATTGCCTCCCCAAGCTGTTATACAAAATGACAAAACACTTTCGATTACTGCTCTATAAAATAATGTGCAGAGGGTTTTATCTATTCTAAACTGAGAGTTTTGATAAAAGATATGTACGTCTGCACATCGTATGCCTAATTATTTTCGAGTGTTCATCCCATTTGAGCCTGTCATCAATTGTTACACCAAGGTATTTGTAGTGAGGAACTCGCTGGACAAATTGGTCCTTTAATTTTAACGGTTCTATCGGTTCCTTCACTCTCCCAAAGTCAATCACTAGCTCCTTTGTCTTGCTTATGTTAAGCTCTAGGTGGTGGGCATCACACCAAGACACAAATCTATCAATTTCTTGCCTATAAGCCACTTCGTTGCCATTTGTTATGAGGCCTTGAAGAGCGGTGTCATCTGCAAACTTTATTAAAGGGACACTCAGGTTTTGACTTCTACAGTCATTCGTGTATATTGTGAATAATACAGGGGACAATACACAACCTTGAGGAGCACCAGTATTTGTAGTTATACAGGAAGATATGTTTTGTCCTAATTGAACATATTGTGCTCTATCCGTAAGAAATTCAAGCACCCAAGCAATTATATACTTGTTTAAATTCAGACTAGTCAACTGAGGTTGCATTGTATTGAACGCTGAAGAAAAATCTGCAAAAAGCAATCTGCAATAGCTCTTAGCGTGATCCAGATGCCTGTAGATGTTGTTTGTAAACAGCAAAATGGCATCCTCTACGCCACGTCCTGGTTTGTAAGCAAATTGATGACTATCACTCAATGGCATAAACTGGTTCCTAATTTTAACAAGAACAAGTTTTTCTAAAGATTTCATGACTATTGAAGTCAGTGCAACGGTTCATAGATTCAAGTTTTTCTTTTTTTTTGGAACAGGAATAATTTTTGAAGTTTTCCAAATTTCAGAGATCGAAACGCATTGGAGGGACCAATTAAAAATATGTGTATAAATGGGGGAAAGCTGATGGGCACATTCTTTTAATAATTTTCCTTTCAATCCATCCGGCCCAGCAGCCTTCCTCTCGTTTAGTTTCGAAAATACGAATCTCGTTTCTTCTTCACCGACCTCAATAGTCATTTCATCTTCCAAAGCCCTGTCTAATTTATGTTTTTCATTTTCAATATCAAATTTGTTTGCTGTGTCGAAACGTGAATAAAATTTATTTAGAGTGTCAATTTCGATATCTTCTGATATAATCGTGGGCTTTGGATTATAGTTAACAGCAGTTTTAAGCCCCCGCCACGTGTCCCGTATATCCCCAGAAGAAAAGCATTTTTCAATTTTATTTTTGTACTTGTCTCTACAACTAGATATTACTCTCTTTATCTCTTTTTGTTTTGTTTTCAGATCCTTTTTTGTTTCCACTAGTAATGAGAGTTTTCTTTTGGTTCAATAAAAGTTTTAGATCTTTTGTTATCCAAGGCTTGTTGTTAGGATAATATTTTATTTCTTTTTTTACAAGACACTAGCTGTTCACAGAATTTTAAATACTCACTCACACAGTCATTCAGCTCGTCCACACTGTCACATGATTCGATAAAAACATTCCAGTCAGTGCCTTCAAAACAACCACGCAACTCCTCACACACACTTTCGTTCATGACCTGAACACACTTCACTACTGCTTTACAACGTTTGATGACAGGGCGATATATAGGTAATAATAATAACATATTGTGGTCCGATAAACCGAGTGGAGCTCTTGGAAAACATTAATAGGACTTGTCAACATTACAGAAAAATAGGTCGAGGGTCGATTTGTCACGAGTAAAGCACTGAACAAATTGTGAAAGTCCAGGAATTATTATATTATTGCAATGATTAAAATCGCCAGTCACAAGAAAAACACAATCAGGCGATTTGCTTTTTTCATTTTCCACATGACTTATTAGAGTTTCCATGGCAACATTTGCATCAACACTGGGGGGAATGTAAACTGTCGTGATGTTGACCTTAGAAAATTCTCTAGTTAAGCAATATGGCCGTGCACCCACTGTCAAAAGTTCAATGTTGTTGTTCGAAATTGATGAGATATTTTTTATATTGTTGGGATGACACCAATTAGTGTTTATGTATACGTACACACCACGCCCCATTATTTGTTTGAACTGTCTCTATCGGTCCGGTGTAGAGAATAGTTGTCGATTTCGACGACAGATGATGGTGTGTTGGGTGTCAACCAGGACTCTGTTATACATATAATAGAGGCTTGTCTATAGATAGAATGCGCTTGGCCAAGGAGTTCACAACATTGCCATCCGGAAGTATAACGGACCAACACACAAACTCTGTGTAACCATGAACTTTTATAGTCTGGTTAATACAGTTTAGTAAGAACAACTCACAAACGCGGATGGCAAAAACAATAACAAAGGCCTGAGTGACGTCATCTGCATACTATCTATAATCGCAGCAATGACGACACAGTGAGCACAGTTCATCTATTTTATTTTTCACTGAGCGCACATTTCCAGTCACAACGCAAGGCAAGAAAGGACGATTTTGTCGACGTCGGAATTTTGTTTTGATTCCTCCTTTCCTCCCCCTTTTTCTCGGTTTGATGAACGATGTGTCAACCGGTGGTGGAGGGGGTGATTCTGGTCTCAGTTAACGAAGCGTAGATGTTGAATAGGAATAAAATGGGGGAACATAGGTTTGGCTTGACAGATTATTTCTAAAAATACTGGCTAAAGACATTTGATTACAAAGTAAAAATATGATAACTATTGCACAGGAATAAATCACAGCCATTGTAAAAATAAAGTGTCACTTTTATAAATAATAATTGTAAGAATATCCAATGAAACTTGTGAAAACACAGAGCACTGACAAAAACACGTCTGCAGTCGCCGGAGACCAGCGCCAATTTTTAGTGAGAAGTACTCACAAACATGGATGTCAAAAAACAATAACAAAGACCTTAGTGGTGTCAACTTCATTCCATGTATAGATAGTATGCAGATGACGTCACTCAGGCCTTTGTTATTGTTTTTGCCATCCGCGTTTGTGAGTTGTTCTCACTAAACTGTATTAACAAGACTATAAAAGTTCATGGTTACACAGAGTTTGTGTTGGTCCCTTATACTTCCGGATGGCAATGTTGTGAACTCCTTGGCCAAGCGCATTCTATCTATATTATTGATGCCGTATGCTTAGCAAAAAAGCTGACAAAATTCACCAGTCCGAAATATCGTTCTAACACAAAATTGTGTGTAACTTTAAACATTTATAGTCTAATTGATAGTATTTATTGAGAACCACTCATAAGTATGGCTGGCTAAAAACAATAACAAAGAACTTAATGACGTCAATTTCGTTCCATCTATATTTATGCACGTGTTTTCTTTTATGTTCATCTTTGATTGAGTCTAGCAAGTAACTGGTACATGATGTGAACCACGGCAAAGGGGGCGTACCCTGCGTGTTTGTTCATAGTTTATGTTGTCATGGACATTGTACACATTTTTAGGGCGTATCCTTCTACTGTGTTCATTATACCTTTATACATAGTGTCACATAATATCTATCTCCATCTCGGCTAGTTTACGCGTTCGAAATCACCATCATTCTTTTGACATTGATTATGGCCTTAAAAGGGGGTTGGGGGGTAGTTTCAGATTTTTTGTTTGTTTGTTCCAGAATAGGGGTTTGGAATTTATGAGAAAGTGAAAATCGCTACACCAATTCTTAAAGTCATATGAATAGCGTGAATCCATGCGTTTTAAACATTTCCAATAAAAGTGACCCCATCAACCGTTTGAAAATAGAAAAGACCAGGTCACAATCGTTAGACTGCGATCAGGACACAACCTCCTGAAAATCACGTGCACACGATTTTCAACATTGGAGAAACAGGCATGTGTGATTGTGGCGAAGGAGAAGACAACGCTCACCATATTATATATATAATGAAGTTGACGTCACTCTGGTCTTTGTTAATAAATGCTTTTTTGCCATCCGCGTTTATGAGTAATTCTCACTAAACTGTATTAACCAGACTATAAACGTTCAAGGTCACACATAGTTTTGTGTGTTGGTCCGTTATACTTCCGAATGGCAATGTTGTGAGCTTCTTAGCCAAGCGCACACAATAGATAGAATGCGCTTGGCCAAGGAGTTCACAACATTGCCATCCGGAAGTATAACGGACCAACACACAAACTCTGTGTAACCATGAAGTTTTATAGTCTTGTTAATACAGTTTAGTGAGAACAACTCACAAACGCGGATGGCAAAAACAATAACAAAGGCCTGAGTGACGTCATCTGCATACTATCTATATATAGATAGTATGCGCTTGGCTTAGAAGCTCATAACATTGCCATCCGGAAGTATAATGGACCAACACACAAAACTGTGTGTATCCATGGACGTTTATAGTCTGGTTAATACAGTTCAGTGAGCATTACTCATAAACGCGGATGGCAAAAAAAAAAAAAATAAAAAAAAAAAACAATAACAAAGACCTGAGTGACGTCATCTTCGAACTATCTATACTCCAGACCTGGCTTAAGTATGAGAGATGATTTTTGGCATGGTACTGCACCACTGTACCGCACCTTGCAGACCAAACTGTATGTTATGGACCCCTGACAGAGCTGAGGTAGACAAAGGCGACAGCGTTCCTTCACCAGCTAGACATTGCAACATGAGGTCAATATGAGTGGGATCTAAGAAGAAGAAGAAGAATATTTTGTGGTCTCCAAATTCGGATTTTCCACAAATGTTGTTATACAGATGTTATGGTATCCTGTGGCAAATCTGCATGTAATTAACCAGTAGATTTTTGACCAATCAAAACATGGAATTTGTGACACACCTTCACATGTGCTCGGACAAACATAATTCATATTTGGTTTATAGATAGTATGCAGATGACGTCACTCAGGCCTTTGTTATTGTTTTTGCCATCCGCGTTTGTGAGTTGTTCTCACTAAACTGTATTAACCAGACTATAAAAGTTCATGGTTACACAGAGTTTGTGTGTTGGTCCGTTATACTTCCGGATGGCAATGTTGTGAACTCATTGGCCAAGCGCATTCTATCTATAAACAATAACGTAAATGAAATCGACCACTCTCGGATCATTGCAATTGTTTTTATAGATAGTATGAAGTTGACGTCACTCATGTCTTTCTTATTGTTTTTTGCCATCCGTGTTTATGAGTAATGCTCACTGAACTGTATTAACCGGACTATAAACGTTCATGGATACACACAGTTTTGTGTGTTGGTCCATTATACTTCCGGATGGCAATGTTATGAGCTTCTTAGCCAAGCGCATACTATCTATACCGCCAAATGGGTGACTAGATTATCACACGGTTTTCTCTATCATATTATAAACGTTTAAGTTTACACATAGTTTTCTGCGTTGGTCCTATTATTGATCGAGCGGTAGAACAATGGGAAATTTACTTAAACACATACCATCGAAAGTTAAAAACCTGTGTTGTTTGCTATGTTTACTATTCACTGCCATTGTTTACATTAAGACGGCTGTCCGAGAGATGTGGTCATCTAAGTGTTTATTATTGAAACGGACTTTTGGTTTAATGCAGTTTAATCGGTCTGGAGTATAGATTGTGTGCGCTTGGCTAAGAAGCTGACAACATTGCCATCCGGAAGTATATCGGATCAACACACTCATCTTTTAAAAAGACATTAACTAGATTAAATAAAACATCCTAGAGCTGTTTTGTCAACGGGATTGGGCGCTATACAAATAAACTTTATTATTATTATTATTAACTATTTACTCGGATCTGCTTTCGTTTGTTTAGTTGGTTTGATATACATTTTTTTAAAATGTTACCTCGATCTCTTTATGTGTGTATCGTTTGAATTTACGTTATCGGGTTTGTTTACCTTCTTAATATTCGTCTTAACCGGAGACAGGCTGTAGACTTACTAATTGCCTACTTCATAATGGTTAGACCCCTCCCTCCCCCTCCCTCCCCCCCCCCCCCCCCCCCCCCCAACTTACAGGAAAAAGAAGTCCGAAAACAAATTTCAACAACAACAAATTATGATGATGATGATGATGATGATGATGATGATGATGATGATGAATGCTAGGACTGGAGAGGTAAAGAGGCGATGGTTTTGTTTTTTGCTTTTTTCTATAAAGGACATAGTATAAATCGGAAATGACGGGACTTTGGCATCTGATCGGGATCTTTACCAGATGTGGCAGGAAAAGCTCATAAATCCCCCATCCCCTCCCAATTCCCTCTTTCGCCCTAATACTTTTACATAATGCATAATAATTCGAAGGAAAACATAACGCATACCTGATTTTTCCGGAAACCCTTCGGACTATCATCATCATCATCATCATCATCATCATCATCATCATCATCATCATCATCATCATCATCATCATCATCATTTTCATCATCTCCATCATCGTCCTCGTCCTCGTCGTTGTCGATGTGGTCTTCATCACTACCACCACCACCACTCACTACCATCATCATCATCGTCATCATCATATCATCATTATCGTCCCCGACTTTCCTCACCCCTCATACCTGATACATACTGACAGCCGGCACGTGTAAGTGTAAACATGTACATCCCCCAACATGTGGGGCTTGCCTCTGCTCTCACGTCATAATGTGTTAGTGATGCTGGTGTGGCGTGCCGGGGAGCTCCCTGCCTCGCCCTATCGCTGTTTACTCAAACTGGAGAAGCTTCTGCCAACATACACACGTGCGCTTACGGTGGTGACGAGTACTTACAAATAACCCAACCTTTTACCTGTGAATTTCTTACCTGCCCAGTTGGTTCCCACAGATATTAAGACACTGTTCCAGCTACTACACACATTCCGCTACCACCAACGCCCAGCCTGTGTGCCAACTCCCGTAAGATCGTTTTACTACTCATATATATATATATAATATATATATATATATATATATATATATATATATATATATATATATATATATATATATATATATGCTATCTATGTTAAAAGGGTTATCAACACTTATTAATATCTTTTACCTCGTCCCAGTCTGGAAGTGGACCAAACGAAGAATATGACAACTCTAACATTTACCCCCCCCCCCCCCCCCCCCACAAGAAAAAAAAAGAAGAAACAAATAAACAAACAGGGTTAGTTTTATTGCAATCCTGGTAGACTAAAAACATGATAAATTAGAGCAAGCGAATTCCTCTTTTAAATTTTAGAAAATAAGATTCGCTGTACATTGTTGCAACTTTCGGTTACTAAAATTAGCTTATCTGAAACCAGTCTATAGTTGTTAAAACACATTAAAATGTTTAAGATGTAGCCGCTACTTAAAAAGATAAATTTTATATTTAATTTATTTTTCTTCGACATTGTTTCTTCTACTGATTTATTTTATATTATTTATTTATTTTGTATATAGTTATTTATCTTATTATTTATGTGCTTTTTTGTTTATTTTATTTATTTATTTATTTCTATTTCTTTCTTTCTTTTATTGCACTGACTATGTTGCTTTTAACATTATTGCACACCAAACACACCAGAACGCAATCAGTGTATTTAAATAAATGAATCATTTTATTGCATCGCCACAAACTTCATGTCTCGTAAACGAGGTGTTCCAATTTTCAGGTCTGATATAACTGATAACTCAAATTATTATTGGCTCATTATTGTAAAGAAAATACTCTTAAACCAATTCAAAATCTTGTCCATTACAACAATTTATAAATCAAGCCCATAATTTTCCGTTCGGTAATCAGACCTGCCAATGTGTGCACTTAACTCGTAAAGCTTGACAATTCTATAATGGTATGTGTGCTGCAGTGCAGGAATGTAGTTGTTTCATCTTCGTTATTGTTAAAATTTCATGCTCAGTCATAGTCTTATAAAATATATACTCTCTAAAAACGTTTCTTTTACTCCGTTTTGCTCTTATTTCTTTTGCCTTGTTTTACAACGCTTTCTCCTTATCTATATAAAAGTAACAAATTATGGAACAGGCACTGGTGTAAGATAAAAATATGAAAAGGTATGCATGAAACAGTGGCAGACAAAGCGGAAAGAAAAATACAACAAAAAAAAAAACATTCATCCTAAAAAATCAGTACTTGAATCCCCACACAATAGAACTGTAACTGTAAAAAACAATAATATGCCAACTAACATAGCCTAATATGATAAGCTAAACAACGTTTCTAAGTCTTTTGATCATCAGAAGAAAAAAAGTTACTGCATTTTCCTGTCGTTATCACTGAAGGTTTTGTTGAGATAGGCCAACCCACCCGAGATCTTATAATGAAGATATAATATTCTGTTTTTAAGTGTTAAATTTAGGGCTGTATTTAGGGGAGATGAGGGGAGAACCTCAACATTATTTATAAGAGTAATAATAATATGTTCACTCTACAACAACGCTCTTTGATTAGTTGTGCCTTCAACCTTTCTAGGCACACTATTTTCGTTACGAAAATAAGATGGGGGTGGTGAAAATAAAAGCCTTTTTATTAAATAGCAGTTATCGTTATAATAATATTATTTCCTCTTTTTTCAAGTAAGCCTTTGCCTAACCTTTCCTATTCCGCTGACACGCCCACCTTGAAATTGTTTTTCTTCCGTTTCCCACCAACTTCTCCCCTTTCCTAAAATTATGCACCCTCCCCCCCCAATCCCTCCCTTTCCACCCACCGCTTTTTCCGGCACCACCATCCACCTCCCCAACCCACCCAGCACCACCTCGGTGTAATTATTGTTTGTCCCAGTCTTTGGGAAGAGCAGGCCACTCCTTTTTTGGCCCCACCTTTATAAACATACATACGTACTTTCTGTTGTGTGTCAAGCTTATGCGCGTATTCTACAATAACACACCGACACACAACACTGACATTATAACGGAAACATGGCTAGAAGGCTCGGCTGACTACGTATGTGTGTATATACTATATTATGTGTGTGTGTGTGTGTGTGTGTGTGTGTGTGTGTGTGTGTCACGCTGATTATTTCGTGGTGGTGGAGGGTGGTGGTAGTGGTAGTAGTGGTTGCTTTTAGACGTTAGGTGTCGTCCTTTGGAGTGGCAAGCGGCCTTCAACCTACCACTCTCTCAGCATATTTCCACATCATCCGCCCCTTTCCTCGAACCCTCGCTTCCATCCTCGTGTTATATCCGTCTGTGATGTTTACACCCACACGACTAGAACGTCGCCCAGCTCAATTTGTATTTACTGAAATAGATGAATGAATTCGACTATCTCCAGCTTAATTACAGTTGGTTCTTCCTTAGCCACACAAGTGTAATTATAATTTAGACGGATATCCTTTCTTGTATATTTTCTATTGTAACAAATTGGAAACATTAATTAAGAATCATTGTTGACCAGAGTATTTCCACCTGACCAGGGATTAACACTCGTCGATACATTTTACCATTCGAGTATTAGATCAAAGCCCGTCACTTTCGATTTTCACGGGCTGTAATGTTTGCTGACTGAGTGCAGGGTTGCCAGTTTGGCATTTTAAATGCCAGATTCCAAAAATCTGGCATTTTTGAAAACCGTTTGGCATTAGAAAAATCATTTGGCATTTGGCATTTTCATTTGGCATTTTCTTTTCTTGTATATTATACTTCAAATGACACCTTTTCTTAATTATTTCTAAACGCGTAAAAATAAACATCTTCACATTTCTTTTTCATTCTTAAAATCCAACCGTGGTGTAGTGGTTTAGCACTCCACTTAGTAGTCAGTAGGTAAATAATTACCCCAAAAGAAAATTTAATATAATTCAAAAAAAAAAAAAAAAAAAAAAGAAAAAGAAAAGAAAACACGCAAGCCACCAGGATATGATAGTAAATTGTCTATCAAAAGTGAGTAGTTTTCTTAGTGGGGGTGGGAGTCAACAGACTTTGGCATTTCTTTGAGTGTTTTGGCATTTTTTGAGTCTTCCCCTGGCATTTTGTTGAAAAATAATCTGGCAACCCTGACTGAGTGGGGGTAGAACCCTTGCTTCTTACCTACCCGCCTCCTGTTTTGACTGAATTTGACAAGTGTTTGGCTACCTCTACCAAGTGTCAGTTTTTGATTCCCCTTACTTTTGGATTGTAACTTTTCCTGGACTGTGTTCCGTGTGTTTGGTTCATTAGGGAGATTTAAATATCGTACGTAATAGTAATAGAGACAGTTAGTTATGGCTATGGTTATTCTTTATTTTCTCAATCTCATTATTAATATAAATATAGATCTAATATTTGTTAAAATTAAGACCACCTCTCAATCTCAAGTTTTAGATTTAGATCAACTGATCTTATAATTTTTAGTAATAATAAGGCTTACTGTTATGAATGATTGTTGCTTTAACTATATACATATAATTATTGTTTTCTCTTTCGTTTTTTTGGTCATATTTGCTTTTGTTGGGCTGTATATTTATAAGACACGTCGTTTATTTCCAGTAAATAACTAACAATGTGAAATTGAATGTAAGCTCAATTTCATTTTAATATACGAAAACATAAAATGGACGTTTCGGGTGTCCCCTTTATCAACAAAACAGGATTAATGAAAAACTACAGCTGTTTTGTTGATAAAGGGGAATCCCGAAACGTTCATTTTATATATTTTGGTATATTAAATTGAAGCTTACATTCAATTTCACATTGTTATTTATTTCTTCGAGCAGCAACATTTACATTTATTTCGAGTAGTTCAACGTGGTGACAAATTAAGGAGCGGACACTGTGTAAGATAGGCTAATAATCTGAAATAGTGTGTATGCAACATTGTCATACAACGGAAAGAAAACAAGGAGAAATCAACCAAAAATGTCATCCCAAATCCATTCAGTCCGGCTGATTTGTGGGGGATTGATTGTTTCTTGTATTTTTCCTTCTCCTTTGTCTGGCACTGATTCAAACACATTTTCATACCATTCTCCACCTATTATGAACGGCGTAAACAGCTGTGATGAATCATATTCTAGTGTGTACCTTGGAACTGGAAGGGTTGTTTTGTTTTTTTGTCCAATTCTTTTTATTATTTTTACTGTTTTGTTTTATTTTAAAGTGAGTTGCAGTGGTTTTGATTGTTTCACACAGACAATATCAGATCACCACGTAGTTTTTATCAATTCATAAGGAACGAAAGACTTCACCTTGATTTTTTTTTTAAATTAACTTTTTTTTTTCATTATCAAAACCATACCTAGAATTTGCATTTGGTTAACTTAAAACTTGCCACAATCTGATCAGAATTTGGAATTGTCTCTGGCTCGGCGAAAAAGTTCTCAATTTAGCAAATTATGTATGAATGTATGAGGAATCAACATTCAAAACCTGCCAAGTAGCATTTCCATCATCCAGAGAAACCTGCAATTATTAGTAATTTATTTAGTGTCTTAAACGGGGCAAAGCTCGTCTTGTTTGACTAATAGAACGGTACTCCGATTGTTTTTAAACTTCTAATTTTCCTTGTTGATTCTAAGAAGTCCAATTTATATTCTTGAGAGTTTTACTCATTTAATATCTGGATGTCACTTCAAGCCAAATTATTTCCAACGGTTGTCCTCAATATTGTGTTTCAACACACACACACACACACTCACACACACACATACACACGCACACATTGTGACCTATATAATTTAAATATAGCAATTTTCAAATAGACGAATCTTATCTATCTGCCTTTAAAAAATTATTGAAATGCCTTGAGCCAACATCTTGAACTGTCTGTTTCACATAAGCACGGTGCTAAAAAAAAAAAGGAAATAGAATATTTTACTTTGACAATTGTGACGCCAATCAGGTATTATGTCGGAATTATTTGATAGATGAAGAAAATTGAGAATAGAATCAAATGAACAGTCTTCGAAGTGATTTTTTTTTTTTTTTTTTTGAGTTTAAAAACCACAACACACATTTATCATTGGAAGCATTTATTTTAATTTTAACTCTAATTGTAAAATTGTTACACCTAAAATTCAAGTTAAAATATCAGGTTCATGGACATTATAATAATATAAGGTTCTTGATCTCCTACACCATTATGTGTCAACATCTGTTTTTGGTAAAAACCTAATTTGTGCTGGTGAAACATATTTCTTGAAATTGTAGCTACGGTTGTTGTTGTTGTTTTGGGTTTTTTTTTTACGAAGAATTATAATAGGGAGTCGTGCTTAGGCCACTGGGACCCCCCCTCCCCCCCCCCTTTGGGAGTTTATGCCACTATGTTTTTCAAATAATAGAACTTATTGGCCATACAAATTCCACTGTTACCGTAAAAATAAGTGTCATTTAAGAGAGTTATGGCTCTTTGAAAAAAGTGAGTTGTGTCCCCTTGCAAAAAAGAGACAACATTTCTTTCAAAGGCTCTGGAGACTACAATATTAATTCAAATATATGCAAATTGGGTATCAAACTGAAGGAAATTGAATATACTATCAAACTATGTGCACAAGCTTTCAATTTGTAAATATTATATAGATTCACAGAAAGTTGAAACAATTTGTCAGTAATCCCATGAAGTGTCATATGTAAACTTATGGGCTATTTCATTGTTTTACACAAAAATTATTTTAAATATGGCCAAAAACAGCATGTTCATTAAAAATGTAGCACTGAAGAAAGCTATGACCCAAGCCTCAACAACAACCTTCATATTTCTACGTCACAGGAAAAACTAAAAGTGTACGCAACCCTTAAATTTTTCTCCACTTTGTGGGATGCCAAATTCATCATAATTTTCATTCTTTTAAACATGGTATTGATGTCCAGTTGTCACATTTAAAAGTAAGTTGAAGGTGTGGTAAAAACAATAGATATATCATGAAAAAAGACTAATTTGTTCACAACCCAAGTGAAGCATCATTACCGAAGACTTTTGAACGAAATCGCATTGTTATATTATGAAGAATAATTGATACTCAAAAGGGATTCTTGATTCAAGATGCAGTAAGTACATAAAAACAATATCCTTATGTGTTTTGCAAACATGCTTTACTCCTTAACAGTTTGCACTGCTCACCAATTTATTACATATCCTCATCATCAGTAGCAAAATCCTCTTCGTCCTCTGAAGTGTCGTCAAGGAAATCACTGTCAAAGCTATCACTACCATCCTCGGCATATGTATCTTCGTCAGTACTGGTGCAGCTTTCTTCATACACAATTTCCTGCAACTCATCTGGAATGAAAGCATCTTTGAACCACTGTACTTCCAATTCATTTGCAGAATTTCTCTGCCAACCGTTATCCTCTGGTTTTGGAATGCTAGGATTCTGGCACACTGCATTCCTCCAAATGAGAGTTTGAAAGTTGGCTCTTGATATGTGCAGTGACAATACTTGACTACAAGGAGGCATCTGACACAGATCAATTCCACCACTGCATGAGATGGTACCTTTCTTTCCTTTGAAACGCTGGCGAACTATGTCATACCTCACTTTGTTGACACTTGTGCATGAGGTTTTGCCATACAGCTTGCACACAAATGACTCTAACACGAGACAGTCATTACTCGAAACAGCTGCTGATGTTCCAAATCTGGAGAACAGAATTCTAGGATCTTCCTCCTTTTGAAGAAATTTTAGAGCTTTCAGTTTTCCTTGCCCACCAAAGCAACTTGTTGTGTCACAGCCTGTGAATGCATGGACACCAAGTAATGCATCACACATCTGTTTAGACAAAGTCTTTGCTATCTGAGAGACATTGATTTGTCGCCTGTTGTTGCCACAGCCAGTATAAAAAATCAGGGTCTTTCCAATTGTCTCTGAGAATGAAAGGAGAAGTAAGAAGACTTCCGTGTCTGGTGATCTGACAACAATTGTTTCACAGTTTGGTTGGCGGGAAGCATATTGACAGTGCAGTATAATTCGTGTGTCTGCCTCTTCCTGTGATGAGTAGAGATCTAGACAAGGTACAGCTGTGGTAAATTCATCCGTGTCACTGTAAAGTAAGGTGCATCTCTCTTCACAGACAAAGAAGATTTCCCTGTTTCTCAGTTTCTTGCATATTCGTTACTTTCCCATTCCTTGAGGAGAAACCTGATAAGGGATCTTTTGTTATCAACGCAGCTGAGAAATGATTTCCAACGTCTGGGCACTGTTGTTTCAGATCCTCTTAACAAGTATGCATTATCTTCAGAAGATCCTCTCCTCAATCTCTCACAACCTTTGATTGAATCTTCTATGTAAGTATCAGTCACAAAGTGTACACAAGCTGCTTGTGGTAAGGAGGAAAATGTAAGTTTGGCTACTTCACCAAATGTATTTGGGATTGCTGACAGAGTTTGTAACAGTGCATTGCCATCAACAATGTAAACGGTGTTTGTTTTTGTTTTTGCATAATCCTCGAACATTAATGAATTGTCAGGCGTGAGCTTGTGCAACAGAGTTGCTTTGTTGGTCTTCAGAGGTAAACCATCTGATGAAGCCAGCGACCATGGAGTAGGTGTTAGAGGATATTGAAGAACTTTTTGAAGATCAACACTGTGCTCTTGGGACAAAACAAGAAGCTGGCCAAATAAATTTCTTTGTGCCTTGATTTTGACCACGTTCATGTCTTTTTTCACTGTTACCACTTTCCTCAATGATGCAAATGTCTTGGTCTTGTTCCTTTCTAATGGCTTGTGAAATTCTACAGTCTTTTCCTTCAGTCTGTCTTCAACAAAACTTTCAAACAATCTTTTTCCTGTTTTTTTCCACGGCCAGCAGGTCATCAGCAACATCCTCTTGCACTTTTATTCCAGAAGCTAGACTGACCAGACCATCTCAACTTCAAAGGGATTGATAAATGCTGAAAATGCCTGGAGGATCTTTTGCACTCGCTTTTCACTTTGTCTTTTTTCTGCAAGGCTCAATTCTTTGTGGGTGTCTATATCTATACAGTTGTTGTTGCTGATCATTCTTTGGGTTGCTGATACATATTCTGCTCGATTGTGTCTTGTTACACTCCAACGGTAATAGCTTGGAAGACTCTTGCTGAACCCAACAATACCTCCTTTTGTCTTTGCATGTTTGTTTATAGTTTGTCCAATGGTCACATCAACTGCTATTCTTCCAGCAGGCGTCCTTGATCTGGAGACACTAAATCCATTATCTTGTAACATTTCTTCTGCCCCTGGGTGGGAATGAATCAGGTTGGCTAGTGACACAAAATATACACTGAGATACTTGGCATAATTGTGGTGATTCATGGTAAAAAGCAGTGGGCACAGTTCTTTTAAAAAAGATATATGAAGAAGAAAGTTGTTTGTCTTTGTAGCTCGCAGAAACTGGAGGAGAAGCCAAACTCTGTCCATGTATTGGATCCAGTATTGTGCAGTTTTTTCCGTACTTTCCTGAGCGGACACTCTCTTTGAAGGCTTCATACTGGGAAAATAACTCAGCATACACAGTTGACTGGAGAATTTTATTAGCTCTATGGCTTGAAATTCCTTCGGTGAATTCCTTTATGTAAGACATGAGGTCTTTAATGAGTTTTGAATCCGTTTCCTGCTCAAATTTTGCAAGCAGAAGCCTCTCTAGAGCCTCCAAAACAGACACATGCACTCGTATAGCCCTGTTGTAGTTCTTTCCACTCATAACCCTATCCATAGAACCATGTGCACATAGCCCTGCTTCAGTCACAATTTCTTCAAAACCAGATCCACTTTGGAGCTTTCCCAGGGCACCAAGATATGAAATTATGGTGTGAAAGACACCCAGGTGAATAAATGACTGTTTTGTAAAGCTGTGGGTTTTGCCAGACAATATCGTAAGCTTTCTTTGCTACAGCAAGGTCAAATGTTACAAATGTATATGTGTTATATGCCCATTAATCATGCCTGAATTGTGCTAGTACAAAATTCCTCTTGTTTATTTATCACTGAAAGGAAGCAAATACACTGTAATATATATTTTTTAAATATTATAGAGAAAATGGCTATCAAAGATTTAAAAACCCTATATAGCTTTGTAAAATATTTTATGATATGAGGCAAAAAATGAGAAATGACAATAAAATTCCACTATTTATTGCATTTGAAGCAATTTTAGGGTGATAAACAATCATTTTATGCACAAAAATGAGTTCACCAAAAATTGCACCCGATGACCTTTCAAGGGCCATAACTCCTGTAAATGATACTTGAAAAAACTGTAACACCCGGATTAATTTGTGTTATATGTCCCTGAAGCATGCCTGAATTGTGCTAGTGCAAAATCCCTCTTGTTTATTCATCCTGAAGGGAAACAAGTACACTG
>NC_088363.1:58264660-58319660 GCF_034508935.2 Berghia stephanieae | reverse complement strand
TGCCTCTACCTAGCGGCGACAAAAATGATATACGTCTTTAGTCTCCTAACAATGCGACATAGTCAGATGACACGAGGGATAAGAAGACTTTATTCACACTCACTGTCCTTCCCTAACCCCAGTCATTCATGTATTCATTCATTCATTCATTTCCCCTCTCTCTTACTCTCTCTCTCTCTCTCTCTCTCTCTCTCTCTCTCTCTCTATCTCTCCACTTAGCCTCTATTTACAATTAATTATATTATGGTTCGTGATCCACAATATTACGGAGTTATAGTTAGACACCGAAGCTCGCCTAACGAACGACTTGCCCAACACGTGACCATTTTTTTTCTCGCGTCCTCTCGTCTAATCTCGTCACTCCCGAATAGAAAGACAATGGGCGGAGCTCATATGATATAACGCAATGAAAGTTCTGTCCGATGACGGGTGGGGGGATATCACCTCTCCAAAACTTACCTTATTATATGAAATCTTGAGATTCTTATCCAATCATCGATTGCTCGTTTGACAGTTCGCTTGTGAACAGTTAGGAGACCATCTCTTGATTTATGGGCAGGCGGCTTTGCGTAAAGGCGGTGAGTGTTGTATACATCAAAGAGTACCGCTGACCGATGGGTAAATAGTGGTTGTGTAACCCAAAAGCCCTGCCGTCTCGACTGCAAGGTCTTGTATGTAATAGTTGCGTCACCATCTCAAGGCTCAGGAATTAATTAGTGAGCTGATTCAAACAATGTGGGTTTCAAATTTATCGTATACGTAATCATTTGGAAGCTACAGAGAAAGGTGTTTTTGTGTAATCCCTTTCACACACACACACGCGCGCGCGCGCGCACACACACACACACACACACACACACACACACAAACATATACAAACAATACACAAACAATACACATCCCTGGTCATCTATTGCCTATATTATTAATGTTAATATATACATCCCATGCTGATTGTCACTACCCCCCCCCCCCCCCCCCCCCCCCAACCATTTCCACCATCCAAGTACCAGCGGCCTTTTCTCTTTGATTTCGTATCATGGTCTACCCGAAGCCCAACACCTCGATCGTTTGTGGGTCAAAGTGACCAAGTGGGTGCTATCAGTATTATGAGGCTTCGGCTCCTTTTTTCTTTTTTTCCTTTTTGTTTTTGACCATGAAAATTTGCACATATTGCATTTTACGGTTGCTTCACTGCAACAGACTTTTCTTTCTGGGTCCTCGAGCTAGATCTGTGGGATGAATAAGGTGATTTTATTATTATTATTATTATTATTATTATTATTATTATTATTATTATTATTATTATTATTATTATTATTATTATTATTATTATTATTATTATTATTATTATTATTATTATTATTATTATTTATTATTATTATTATTATTATTATTATTATTATTATTAGTAGTAGTAGTAGTAGTAGTAGTAGTAGTAGTAGTAGTAGTAGTAGTAGTAGTAGTAGCAGTATCAGCGGCATGAGCAGCAGCTGTAGTAGTGGTAGCAGTAGTAGTAGTAGTAGTAGTAGTAGTAGTAGTAGTAGTAGTAGTAGTAGTAGTCGTAGTCGTAGTAGTAGTTTGGGTTTTATTTTTCTTCTCAAAGACAATATTGAATAGATTGTGGGATAACCCGGTCTTTATCGGCCTCTTAGATTTGTAATCTTTTGATTGATTAAGGAATACGAAAAGTAATATAGAAAAAGATATTCCGCGATACAAGGATTTACGTTTAATAATGACCATACCAATAACTGTACTGTAGTAAGATAGGCAGCCTTTGTAACACTGATCCACGTAGAAATTCTTCCACAAGAATACATAAAGAAGAGGGTAATCCTTCACAGCCATAATATAAGCTTGAGGGGCCGGACTTATCTCTGTTTATATGGCGTAAAAACCATCAGAGCAATTGCTTGTAACCCAATCGTCTGGACGTTGATTGTGTTGGAAAGTTCTTTCTGTCGAATTTAAATTACCCAGCTACCCATTACATCTTCCAGAGAATGAAATTCGTCCCATTGATGGGTTGAGCTTTCACTGAGTTGCCTAGAATCCGACGTAATGCGGGGAGGGAAGGGTTATATGGCTGTATGTGTAAGATACCCTGGCTGCAACAGTTTAAGACTGTAATTTAGGTTGAATACAAGATATTATTATGTAATTATAATAATATTGTGCTTCCACACAATCGTATCGCCAATGCGAGAAAAAGATTGATGTCAAATTTTAATGAGGCTTGAATTTGAATGTTGTGTTAAATAATTTTAAAAGCATGTTCACCACCTTCCCCCCCCCCTCCCCCATTCGTTTCATTCGAGGGGGTGAGGGAGGGGGTTATTTATTGAAACGAAACAATTAACGAATAGAGTTGACAATATTAGAAATTAATGGTTAAACGGTTGGTTGGATCAATGAGTGACTACCACCTGAGTGGAACAGGGAGGAAGAAGCAAAAATTGACGAAGAGGGTTGGTTGACATAGCCAGGGAGAACCTGGACACAGAAAAGGATGTTGTTGACTATGGTGATAGTGGTGGTGATAATGGTGGTTGTGGTAATTGATAATGATGATGTTGAAGATGATGATGATGGTGTTGGTGGTGATTGATGATGATGGTGGTGGTGGTGAATAGTGGTGGTGGTGGTGGTGATTGATGATGATGATGATGATGGTGATGATGATGATGGTGGTGGTGGTGATGGTGGTGGATAGTAGTGATTGATGATGATGATGATGTTGATGGTGATGATGAAGTGATAATGATGATGATGATGATGATGATGCTGATGCTGATTATTGGTGGTGGTGGTGATAGAGGAAGAGGACGAAGAAAAGGTTATGGCGGTTGCAGGGAATGATTCGAAAATGTTGATTAGGAAAGAGGAGAGTACAACGTACAACTTTATTTCAAACTCGCAGTTGATAAACACGCTGAATCTTTGCCAAGACGATCCCTTTTCCATGTACTTGAATGCTCGAGTGCTGGGTGGATTTCCCGCAACACTGTGGATGGGATGGGAGCGAGTTTTATTTATATCGCTTGTGTGAATGAATGAGCTGGGATGATAATGATGGTTACACAAGGGAGAGAGAGAGAGAGAGAGAGAGAGAGAGAGAGAGAGAGAGAGGGGGGGGGGAGAGAGAGAGAGAGAGAGAGAGAGGGGGGGGGGGGGGCAAAACAACCCCAAACTAAACAAGACTAAACAAATACTCTCGTAAATAAACAGACGCACTCGTTTAACTTTAAGAACTTGGAGCGAGGGCTTAGGGGTGTGTCCAGGCGTTGCGTAGTGCATTCATTTAACAACGTTACCAAGATTATGCATTAAATTTGATTGAGGGCTGGAAGGGGTTTGGGGAAAGGAAAGGGGCATTATCATTTATCATATTGCAGTCTTCTTCTTCTTCTTCTTCTTCTTCTTCTTCTTCTTCTTCTTCTTCTTCTTCTTCTTCTTCTTCTTTCTCATTGCCTTCATCATCACCATCATCATCACTATCATCATCATCATCATCATCTTCTTCTTCTTCTTCTTCTTCTTCTTCTTCTTCTTCTTCTTCTTCTTCTTCTTCTTCTTCTTCTTCTTCTTCTTCTTTTTCTTCTTCTTCTTTTTCTTCATCCTCATTTCATCATCATCATCATCATCATCATCGTCGTCGTCGTCACCATCACCCCACCACCACCACTACTACCACCATCGCTCATCAACGTAACCTCTCCGTGCACCTGCGGCCTGTCGCGACATTACTCCCCTCCTGTTTGGCTAACCTTCAAATTTCAAATTCATTACTCGACGTCAGTATTCTTCACGTTTTTGTCTATTTCACCGAGCAGTTTCCTGTCGAAAATTGGTAAAATGTTTCAAATGATGTGTGTGGCATTATAAGTTACGTCGTTCACACGTCACGGGACGTAGTAATGATGTGTGAGGACCTTAGCTATTATAATATCACCATGGATTAGGCCTACTACTAGTGAGTGCTCTAATTCTTTGTCAATGGAAATGAAAATGTGGGAGTCAATTATAATACGTAGCTACCAATTTCACCCATAATATTATCAAAATTGTTTCCTGTCGTCTAATTTGTTCGGATTCTGGTGATCATCATCATCATCATCATCATCATCATCATCATCATCATCATCATCATCATCATCATCATCATCATCATCATCATTATCATCATCATCGTCATGTATATTATTATTATTATTATTATTATTATTATTATTATTATTATTATTATTATTATTATTAATTATTATTATTATTATTTTATTATATTATTATTATATCATTTTATTATTATTATTATTATTATTTTTAATTATTATTATTTTATTATTATTATTATTATACCATTATTATTGTTGTTGTACTTTTATTATTGTATGTACTTACTTCTAACAGTAGAGAATTAATTTTATTCACTGTCAGTGGTCAGTTTGTACAGACTCCTATTTTTATAGCGCAGTGTATGTTGGTAATTTTTATCTTGAAATTGAACGCAAAATGGGTCAGGCATGTATGCATCTTCTTAATGGGTATGATGTATACAGATTTATTGGGGAGTCGACATTGTTCAAAGTCTGATCTATTTTAATTAATGTAGAGGAAAATTGGTTGAAGTTGTGTGTTCTTTTTTTTTTTTTTTTTTGTTGAAATGGGCATGGCACCAAATTAAATTACGTTTAATTTAATGATAAATCATTTTAAATGACAGGTTATGGGAGATTTGGGGTGATAAAGATTTTTATCTTGACATTCGGATCCCCCCCCCCCCCCTTCATAAATATATATTTATATTTCTGTTGTCTACAGGTCTGTATAAAAATACTATCTGTGAATAAATATGCTTATTTCTAACAATTATTATCCTTCTTGTTATCACACTATCTTGAACAACTCTTAATTTGGATATTATATATGACCACTTTAAGGATAACATCTCAGATGTTTTCATAAAAACTTCTATTTAAAGAAATATGTTTTGCAGGTGAAACGTTATGGTTGTATTGGGTTATTTTTTTTTCTTTTCTTTATTTTTTTTTCTTTTCTTTATTTTTTTTATCCCTCCAACTGATCAGTGATCGAAATGTTTGATTTTATTTTTCCCCCCAGGATTTGGAGGATAGAATGACCCAAGGTTCTCCCACTGCTCTGGTTACTCCTAGTCCATCACCTGAGGTTTTGTCCAACCCATTTTCTCTCTCGTCATCATCGTCGTCGTCATCATCATCATTCACCAGTATGCTAGTGGACACCCACAGTATAACACAACAGCATAAATTACTTCTTCAACAAGCCCGGGGGGAAAGGGAGTCAGATGAAGACAATGCCACTATTACTGCTGAAACCTCTTCAATACAAATCAAACGAGGATTGTCACAATGTGACAATTTAAAAGATAACAGTGAGGAAGATGGTTTTGTTACCAAAACAAAGAAGCGACGACTTTTACATGAAAATATTGTAATTGGAGATGATAGAGGTTTAATGAGAGAGAAATACTTGGCTGTTACGACTGCCTTAAATCCAGACTCCAAAAATCCAAATATAGGTTGTGATGATAGTATGAGTAAGACAACTTCCAGTAGTATGGTGGATTCCACAGTAGAGCAGAGCTTAAACAATAAAGTTTCTAGTAAAGTCAGTAAGACAAATAAAAAGAGAAACAACAGTAATAGCAACAATGCAAACAGTAAATTGTTCGACTTCAGTTTAAACCAAACAGTTACTACCTCACCTTCTCACAACGAACACTTGCTAAGCCTCCATACAAATTCAACTACTTCACCATCTTCCCCGTCATCGTCGTCATCTCATTTATCGCCGCCTCTGTTGCCAAAATCCTTATCACCTTCCATTCACCTACATCACCACCACTTTCTTCAACAACGTCGCCATCACCATTCTGGTGACAAAACGGATGTACTACATCAGGAAGCTTTAGCACTGGCAGCAGTGGAGAGCAGGATGATGGGAAAGAATGGGGAAAATTCAATCCTCTATGGCCAGCCCAGTGGAATCCATTCCATCTCATCATCATCGGACGGGGAGTTAACTGTAACTGTCAAGAGGGAAGTTTTAGATTCGGGGTACCATTCTGCCTCATATTCTCCTGCCTTATCCCAACATTCAGATGATAAGGTAAGGAAATTTCTGTCTTGTTTCAGTTTACCATAATAACCTGTAATAAAAAAATTGTATAGCTTTTTTTTCTTGTGGTATGACACTTTGCTTTTCCTATGTTGTAGGTCCCCAGTTTTGAGGGCAGTGCATAGTTGAGTCCTTCAGAGCCATTAGGCCCATGGAGCTGGAGTTTATCCCGGTTTCTATATTCTGATATGGACAATATAGCAATTGCTTGTTTTCCTTTTGATAGGATGCTAGTTTATCGTAAAGTAATTTCTATCAGATCTAATAGACCCAGCTACCCATTCACTACTGGGTAGACACAGGGGTCAGAAAAAACTTTGAACTGCATCAGGAATCGATCTCTACTAACTGAGCTATTAGGACCCCCTGTCTCAAGGAACAGAGTACCTAGCTAATAACAGATATGGTTTTGTAAGTGGTTCTTTTATTGTGATAAACACATAAATACGGTGGCTACATGGGCTTTCTGACTGTGAACGACGTCTTAAAACATGTATATATCTTATGAAAATGCCAAGGTTATTGTCGAAGATATATTGATCTTATGATTGAACGGGTCAAGTCATAATTATAGATCTAAAGATTTCAAAAGATTAGCTGTTAATTTTCATGGCAGATTTACTGTTGTGTGTAAGATAATTGTATGCCCACAAAATGCCTGCTCCGATTGTTGTTCTGCCTGGTGTTGATCAAGGGGGAGTCATTACATCTTTACTGGGTTTTTTTTCACGTCATGTAATATAAAGCCTATGGAGTATATTTTGTTTGTGTGGTCGTAATACAGAGATTAAAAATTTTGGTATGGGGTCCCTGTCCTTGTTTGATAGGCGGAGAGGTCACTATTGCAATGTTTTTCTATGCTTTCCTTTTCAGTGTTACTCTCACCTTTGTTGTGGATTGACATTGCTCACTTTTTTTCTGCTCCTGCCTGGGATCCTTAGCTGAGAGCGAGGCAGTTGAATGAATTTTCAATAATGGTTAATTAATTTGCATGTCAGACGAGTGCTCTATCTAAATGAGCTGTCAAGCCGCTCACTTTTTTAGATGTTGTTTTCTGTAATTTGATTTTTATGGAATAGATTATAATTAATGACATTTTATATATATACTATTTTCAAGGACCAGTGCGAGCCTGTGGATCTGTCTTTGGTGAGACGTGAAGATAGAGAAGAAAAGAAGCTGGACCCGGCACATCATGGACTGGATCTCCGCGTTCTTAAAAGAGGTGATTGCTCGAGTCATAGATTGTAAATAACAAATTTATACAGGTGTTAATAATGCAACCTCCATAATAATCACTGGTGATGGTTTTCCTCGAAATGGAAATTATGGAGTCAGAGGAGGAACTTCCTCCTTTAAAAAAAAATTTAAAAAATGACGTTTTTCCCAAACAATAAAAATTTTAAAAAAATGTAAACAATGTAATGGCAGTGAGAGGATTTATGGGATGGAACAAACATGTGCTCACTTTCCCACTCTCCACAAATTAGCTTGAGTATCAAAGACCGTTTATCATCTCAATTGCTCTAAAAGTGAGGGTTTATGGTGGCCGTGTTGGATTTTTGTTCATGCATGGTCTCTCCTAGAAGGACTAAGACTAAGAATTCGAGGACTAACAAGTTAAAATGTTAAATATAATGAATTGAAAAACAAAATACGATTATATGTGATATGTGCACATAATTTATTTATGCTTATTTCCCCAGATCCTGAAGATCACCCAAATGTCACTTTAGAATCAGTCAATAAAATTGGTTCTGCAGCCCTTTTGTCTCTGAAAAGGATAAAAGAAGCATCCGAGTAAGTTAATCTTTCTCAAATTATTATTATTATTATTATTATTATTATTATTATTATTATTATTATTATTATTATTATTATTATTATTATTATTATTATTATTATTATTATTATTATTATTATTATTCCTCATTTCTATTTTCAAATTCCTATTTCCATATTTTATTTTGTTAATGAATTGTTACAAATGAGAAAAATAAAACCTAGGTCAGCAGCTTGTATGTCAGTAAGGAACTGGGCTTTGTAATGAAAGAGCATGGGTTCAAATCTTTGTGGAGAAACGTGATATTATTCTCATAATTGTGCTTTTAAAGGCTCTGTCTCAATATGGACTAAACAATAACTTTATGTGTGGTGTTTAGCTGTATAACATTTTTTGAATAATGCAAATTAATATTACTTTCAGACCAGTATTAACTTTAAAATCAGCTTTACTAACACAATGGTTATTTATTTTATAAAGTTGCAATCTTTGTCATTTTAAGGGTCACAAAAAGGCACACTTAAACAGAATTATTGTTGTTCAGAAAAAAAAAAAAAAGAAAAAAAAATCCTATAAACTAAGCTTAAGATTAAAAATGTGGAAAATTGATTTGCTAAGAATTTAATCAGGTGATTTTTTATGTATCACATTTGACATAGTTTCCAGATGACAATGTCGTTAAATACACTTTACAAATTTCATTAATTTGAATATGTATACACAAAGGCAGTGGTTTAAAATTTTAATGTATACATATTCAAATAAATGAAATTTGTAAAGTGTATTTAACGACATTGTCATCTGGAAACTATGTCAAATGTGATACATAAAAAATAACCTGATTAAATTCTTCAGCTGGACCAAGATCAGATCTCATTTTACCTGAGGTCTTGTTAAACGCAATGTGTCATTTATGTTTGTATTGATTATTTTGAGAAAAGAATTTTTTTTCTTTTCCTTTTTGAACCTTAGATCTCTTTGGATCAGAATTTATTAATCCAAGTTACATTGTATTTTTTAAAAGGTAAAAATATGAGGTTTAATTGTAATGAAAAGTTTTTATCTCATGACAGACATTTCAAGTGCCTACAGAAGTCATCTCCTCCCCCTGCTACTAGCATGGATTCTTCATCCAAATTGATTCGATGCCCCCTACCAAGCATTCAGAAAATGGAAAATGTTTACGAAGATTATGACAGCAGCAAATCACGACGGGTACATCGATGCGACTTTGAAGGTTGCAACAAAATATATACTAAAAGCTCTCACCTGAAAGCACATCGCAGGACACATACTGGTATATTTTGTTTCCTTGCTCTTTTTCATTATGTTTACTTAATTGTGCTATATCTACATAAATGAAAATCCTTGACTCATGCAGAGATATGTTTTTTTCAATTTTACACTTAAATGTGGCACGAATAAACACTCTAAATTTAAAATGATTTTTTCTGTACAAACTTGTGTGATATAATTTTCATGAGTAATTGCAGTTTTGATGGACATTATACCTTTGAACGTGAGACTGATTTTCTTAATTCAATTTATTTCAATAATAAGAATTGTAGAGTAGAATCAGTCAATGTATACGGAAAAGAGGATGAGCTCTCAAAGTATCTAGATATGTTGTGTATTGTAAACCTTTTTATTTAGATGGAACCTACTAGAATGTTATAAACATTTTTGATCTTATAAAAGTAAACAAGGTTATCTTTAACCATTTTCTGCTATCTTTTCAGGAGAGAAACCATACGTCTGCACATGGGGCGGGTGCTCCTGGAGGTTTGCACGGTCAGATGAACTAACTCGTCACTACCGCAAACACACTGGGGACAAACCATTCAAGTGTCAGGTGTGTGAGAGGGCCTTCTCACGTTCTGACCATCTGTCTCTCCACATGAAACGCCACTGAGAAAACACACACTGTGACCTGAGTGCTTTCCTGTAATCTTATTTTAAAAGCCCTTTATCTTGTTTTTGATTGATGGATAGTCTTGCGAAACCAGAACCATTCACACGACAGAAGATGGAAGTTTTCTGTGATATGTACTTTTAGATTTGCCATTTTCTATTGCATTGAGGTGAAATTGGTTATAGATTTTGCACTGGTGAGTCCAAGTCTATTCCAACAAAATGGATGTTAACATACCGCTAAATTTTAAAAAGTGGAAAGTTTCAATGAGTTCACGAGTGAAAAGTGGAAAAGAAGGAAATGGATAGATCACTACGAGAAGAAAGATGACATTTAAAGAATGCTGGTTTGACTTCAATTCCTGATGATGTTTGTTTCTGTTTTGCGGATTTATATTTTCCAAAATTGAAGAGTTATTTTTAATTCTTTTTGTTTTTTTTCTCAGCAGGTGAAGTTTTTTAAAGGTTTTAAGAAAACACCATTTACATTATGATTTTTATTTTTATCATTTGAAGACCAAGGGGGAAGAACATGCAGTCACATTTTCTAAATTTCCAGGAAAGGAACTAAACGAAAAATGGAAGACAAAAACAAAACAAAACAAAAAAAAAAGAACGAATTCAAAGATAAGAAACTTAAGATAAGAAAAGTGAACATAGGCAGCAAAGTTAGAATAACAAACCACTTTATTTTAGCTTTCCTACAATTGCCTGGGCACAAACAATAACAACTTGAAAAGGATGTTTAGAAATTAAATTTTAAGCAATTTAATTATGTACATAAAAATGAATATGAATATTATTGAAGTGTGTGGGTAATTAATCTACTATTCCATTGAAATGTACATTGGTATGTTTTTGTGGCAGAGCATCAAAGAAAAAAGGTTGTGATGTGAGGTTTATAAAAAATTTTTTTTTAAACCCTACAAACTCGTCTGCACTGATTGTTATCCTATGAAATAGTCTGTCTGGTTGTCCTTCAAGATATATTTAATCCAGCAACTTTTAAAATATATTTTTTCCTTTTTTGATACGCATCCACTTCAGTTATCTCTGTGCTAAATAAATACTGGTGAATCATCCGAAAATTTAATTTCCTGCAATGACCGTTTGGACTGGAGTTAGAAGCCTTATAGCATGGCTTAAGGAAAGCTTCAAACTTAAGGAATACCTCTCTTCGATAGTAACATCTCAAAGTTGCTTTTCCAATGAATCTGTGCAATCTAGATCTTCCTTAATGCTAGAAACCTGTGGATGCATTTGATTTTTTTTCTTAAAGATATCTTATTTTGAGAATGTATCGGTCCTTGAGTTGAATGCAATGTTGTATGTGTCTTCTTGTGCGAATATGACCATGAAAGGATTCAATATAGTCACATATTTTTCCATTTGAGTGATCTGTAATCAACTGATGACAATTTTTGTGGATTCCTCTTCGATTTGTTAGTCGTGCACATGGGGATAGAATTGATAAGTGATTACAGTGCCTTAATGTTATTGTTCCGTGTAGAATATAAGTTCAATCACCCTTTTAGTGGGGGATACAAAAGGCAGAATGGGCATGGTAACGGTAAATTCAGTATGAGCGATAACAATTTACCAAACCTAAACAACATCTAAAACTGTACACCCCGTATTGGTGTTGTACTAGCATTTTATTCAACATTTACAACCAGTATCTGAGCAAGAAGATGTGCATAAATGTCACGTTTAATCAAAATGAGCCCCTCTAATTTCCATCCAATGGTTGACTTTGACAGGTTTTTTTCAAATGGTAGCCGTTTTATGAATGCAAATGTTGGACCATGCATTTTCTTTCCTCAAATTACAACCATGATTATTACCAAAGGCAACAAGGAGGGTAATTCACTTTTTACGATAATTTGACTTTGTTTTTTTCCTCTTGGTCTTCAGTTGGTTTTATTTAGACCCAAGGTTCGATTTTAATTTTTTTTTAAATGCTCTGTACAAAATGTGACCTCCCAATGTTGATAGGTAAATAAAGATCACATAGTGATGTGCCTATAATATAATTCTATTTCACATACAAATGATTCCTTAAAGGTTGTGTTTCGAGGTGTTCTCGTCAAAACCATCAATCAAAATTAAACCATTGGGAATTGTGTTTCCCACAACCGCTCCTCCGCTTACAAAAACTGGATTTAATAACTTGTTACTAAGACCCCATTGATTTCAGATGAAAGATAACACTATTACTTATTATTGTAATGTATTTACACAGATCAACTGTCGTTATATAAATTGTTAAGCTGGCGATGGATATATTAATAATGTATGTGCTACACAATAAATATATAATTATAAGAATGTAAAAATTGTAATATTTTAATATTTTAATCTGCTTCCAGCATTTGTTACCAACCTTCCTCCGTTTCCAAAATTACTGAATCGTGAATGCTGTGTATATTTTCAATATGTGATATAAGTATATAAATATATACATATTTTATCTTTTATAAAGTGATACGATTGTTTTGTAAATAGTGTACAGAATAATAATCTTATATAAATCTTACAGTTTTGTCCAACCCTGTGGTTGTTTCTTAATTACACAGTTTTGCATCAAAATGTTGTTTAAGATATAATGGCATCTGTAATCAGATCTTTTGTGTTACTTTCCATTTTGTGATGGAATCTTTGTGGTGATAAATGTATCTTTTTCATTCTTCATTCTCCTTTGTAATGTGAAATATTAAAAGTATAGTGTGTGGTGCAGCAATAAATCCTAATTTGTGAATGGATAGTTTCTATGTTATATGTTTGTGATGAGAATATTGGCTATTAAGCTTAACTGCTGGTCAAAATTACTTCGCGATGGTGGTGAACGAATCGGCGATCGCGGGTGGTTGGATGGGAGCATCACCCTTGAATCATATACCTATGATGTTCGCATGGGTGTACGATCCGATAGTGATGTTGTTTCTTCTTCTCTTTACTAGCCTATCCTGCTTCTTTGGTTTGTGATTGTATTTTTGACAGGGGATATTTTTTTTTCTGTAAATCTTCTGCCTGTTTGTTCTTGGTTATTTATAATTTAGCTTATGATATCTTTAGGTTATGATTTTGATTTATATTTGTACTATTTTTGTTAGATTGCTTGTTTTTTTGTTTCAGCGGTCTCTCATATAACCTCACTTGTGTTGGAAGAGACCTAAAGCAACAAACAAACAAAAAAAGAATCGGCGATCTCAAGAAGTGGGTGAGAGAGGGATCTAGAAATGACTTTGGGTTTGAAACGAATATTTTTGTGTTCGTGGATAGCTCACACGGTAGAGCCACGCTCTCACCTGCCAGGCGGAGTTGTCGTACCAATAAGGTCGCAGGTTCAAACCCCACCACCGCCGCGAAAAAATTTTTTTATTCTCTATTGTCTTCTGGCACTTTTCTACTCACTTCATATCTTGTGAATGGATAGTTACAATGTTCGGGAGAGAAAAATAGAATCCAACATAACATCTTATCATTCTCTTCAAGTTTTATTCTTAATTATGTTATATCTCCAAATACATCATTTTCAGGATAATAGTTTTGATGTTCATGTGGGCTCATTTTTACTACTGCTGAATTTCACTGCTCTCAGAAACTTTGCTCAGAAGTGCAATTGATTCTGTAGTGATAAAATGTAGAAAACTTAATTCGTATCTCATAGAACTAAATGTTTTTCCAAGAGATTCTGATTATTTGAAAGAAATTAAATTTACGTGAGCCCGATTTTCACCTTATATCCATTTTCCTCTTTCTATTTACTTTGTGTCCACCTGATTTGATTTGCATGCAATAGGTTTTCTTGTTTGAGCCACTATTTACAGATATAAACGTTTCTTCTAATATAGTGGTAAGTTACATTTAAAGAGAGTAGGTTCTGACAGTTCAGTTGGTTTTTTTTCTTTTCGATCTCCTGTCTACCTAGCAGTGATTGGGTAGCTGAGTCTGTTAGATCTAGTGGAAATTACTTTTTGATAGACTAGCATCCTATCCAGAGGACAGCAAGCAATTGCTATGTTCCATTTCACGCGATAGAAACCAGGATATCAATTTTAGCTCCATCTGCCTAATGCTTCTGAAAGACCACTTTTACATTGAATATGTCAATTGTTTTCAGGCCAATTCAGCCATCTCTGTTTTTATTCTGTAAACTTGATTTTCACCATAGATAAATAGTCTCCGTCTCCTACCTGAAAATAATTTTATAATATACAGCAAGCACGGTGCATATATGTTTTGAAATCCTGGTGGGATAAGTGTTGACGGGGGGGGGGGGGGGGGGGGGGGGGGGGGGGGGGGGGGGGGGGGGGGGGGGGGGGGGTCTCTTTATTTATCTCCCAAATCCTTCATTCAATGTACGATTCATGCATTTACTCGTACTGCTGAATATGGATTTGCTCATAAAATATAACACTGTATGTGGTTGGTTGTCATTATTAGCATCCTTATTTCATATGAATCAGAATATTTATTGATATTGTTAAGTGTATTTTAATATAAAAAAAAGTTTTATTGTCACGAAACAGATTAGAAAATATTGATTACTTAACTCTCTTTTTGAGTTCATATGAATGGAAAGTTGAACAAATTTGTTCATTTTTCAATTATGGTGAACTTCAGAGAGTTAAATGTTGCCCAAAGTCGTGGACAGACAAAGTATAGGGCCCACTCTATTCACATTGTTTACTGCATATTGAGAGTGAAGACTTATAATACAACAGTTGCACCATAGACATAAGTTATCATGAACATTTAAAAATTCATAAATAAAACATACTTTTCTGAGCATTCTAAAACTTACAATGAATTGAAACCTCATGATTTTTGTTTATAAATGATTCATTGGTTGTAGCTCTTAGAGAATTCAAGTGTAGTCCTAGCCCCTCTTTACTACTATCAATGAATGATGACTGTACTTTAAAGGGGAAAAAAGATGATCAATCGCCATTATTTTAACACAGGAGAAATATAATGGTATACTTTGTTTAATTGTGAATAATGTTAGTGAGAGTCTGTGAATCATGGAAGTGCCTTGAAAAGTTGATGAAATGGTGGCATGGGTCCCTTTAACTTTCTGTATGCTCCAGGATTAGAGTACTTGCACATTTTTCTTGTAAAATAATAGAATGATATATTAGTGCATGAATATTTTAAATGTTGTCATTTTGATGAGTAAAGGAACAGACATTATTTTTCGAATCACACCAAAGGCTCAAGATCAGGGCATGTATAGAAGCAGCTTGTTCAAGGACTGCTTCATTGCATTTAGATTGCATATTGCGGGTGGTTGGATGGGAGCATCACCCTTGAATCATATACCTATGATGTTCGCATGGGTGTACGATCCGATAGTGATGTCGTTTCTTCTTCTCTTTACTAGCCTATCCTGCTTCTTAGGTTTGTGATTGTATTTTTGACAGGGGATATTTTTTTTCTGTAAATCTTCTGCCTGTTTGTTCTTGGTTATTTATAATTTAGCTTATGATATCTTTAGGTTATGATTTTGATTTACATTTGTACTATTTTTGTTAGATTGCTTGTTTTTTTGTTTCAGCGGTCTCTCATATAACCTCAATTGTGTTGGAAGAGACCTAAAGCAACAAACAAAAAAAAAAAAAAAAAAAAAAAGATTGCATATTGGTCTCAAAAGCTACATTCAAGAAACATAAAAGACACAAAACCTTTAAGATTGTGTGCAGGAAAGAACCTGATACTGTGAAAATGGTCCTATTATTTACTTTTACCGGCAGACTCAATTTTAATCTAACCCAACATATCCTATTGTTTTCAATAAGAGAGCAGTATCAGTGATGTGATTCAGTGATTCAGGTTTTCCTGGCGCATGAATATTACAGCTCTTGTGATTAAAAGGATTAAGCTTTCAGTAACAAGCAGACAGACAAATAATGGGAATAGCTAGCATTTTTTTTCCTTCAAAATTCGGTTTTGCTGTTAACGGGTTAATGCCTACTGATGTGAATATGATGAGGAACTTAATAAAAAAAAATAAAAATATATATATATAAAATTAGATAAATACAATTTACAAAGCTCAATTGTGATATTTTAATGGTAATCTAAACTTTTATTTTGTTTTGACTATCTCATTGTCTTCTCTTTGCCAGGTTCTGAAAATAGCGTGGCAAGCGCCAAAAAAATCAAAACAAAAACCAAACAAACAATACACATATCTGAGTGAGAAACTAGGGAGCTGGCACCGGTGTAAGATAAAGATCTGAACAAGTGTCTATGAAAGGTGCCAGACAGCAAGAAAGAAAAATACAAGAACCCCCCCCCTCCCCCTTCTTTGACTGGGGATCGACCTTAGACCTCCTGATTACTGGTCAGATGTGCCACCATTAAACTAATGTAATGTAGTGTTTGGGATGGTTTGTTTTTTTTTCCTTTCTTGCTTTGTCTGTCACCTTTCATACACACTTGTTCAAATATATATCCAAGTGTATGACTGTACAACAGATAGTATGAATTATGAGATATTCCAGTATCAAATTCTTTAAAATCCTTACTCCAAATTTCTTGTATTTTTATGTTGATATAGTTAAAGTAATTTGGTTTTTGTCTTGTTCAGCCCATTAACATATTCACCTTGTTACCAATCAAAGCTTTCATTGTCGTCATCGTTGTTACAAATTTTTATTGTTTTTACTAAAAACGAATATTACAATTAATATACCGCGTTTCTATTGTCCTTCATCACCCTTCAATCAGGGTGGAAAAGGCTCATAGTTTGTTTTTCTACAATTCAAGCATGAACTAATAGTGCACTTTAATGCTTTTCCTGTATGTTTTCATTTCGCTTCCGACTGATAAAGGTCAGTAGAAATTTAGCTAAAATTTGTTTCATGTTGGCACTCACACGATTTTTTTTTTTTTAAATTATATCCAATTTATAAATGACCATTTCTGCAGCCCTCTTCAGTCTTTTCCATATTTCACAACAAGAGTTTTGATAAAAATATGTATATGGTTCTAGGTGCTTCTACAGCCCAGTTTTGTTTTGTTTTTTTCATTATTTGATATTGAGAATGTGGTGTGTCTTTTTTATTTCATATAATATGCCTCTAGTTATTTCATGTTTGACTTCTTAAACCTTAGTGGCCAGTGGTGGGTAGAATGTCCCTCAGGGTGGAAGCCAGTTGTTTCTCCCTTGATCGCTTTTCTTCACTGACCAGCTGTCTGTGTTCTATCTCTTGGATCCCTCTATATACCATTTCATTTGTCCTTTTATGTGGCTTTCTGTTCTGATTGTAGGATGAGACCTTTTGGTTTCACATGGACTTTGTTGTCCACAGTCTTTTGTTGAGAGTGAAACAGTCATTTGGATTTAGTTTTCATGTCAGGCGATATATTTTTTTTTCATGTAAACTGTATATTTTGTCATTGTTAGATTGTATAATATAAAGTGTCTTATGTTACTATCTGAGTGTATCCCCTTCAGTGGAAACCCTGTCGCAATGACTCTCTGATGCTTTCGGACTTGCTTCAAATGATAAACTGCTCTTACTCTTAGATTTCCTTCTGATCTCTGTTGAACTTGTCGCTTTCCTGTGGTGCTTGATAGCGAGGTCAAAATACTTTGACTATACCATTCTCTTGTCTTTTATTTTTTAAGGGCTGAAACTACCAAAAAGGGTTGGAGGTACTGTAAAACCTGAAAAATTACACAAACCGTTGTGGCCATCAATCCTACTGGTAGACTTCTCAATATTTTTCAAAGTATTAAACATTCAAGTTGTCTTCCCAGATTACCATTTTATTTTTCAAAATCCCGTTTTAAGTCACTCTTGTTTCAGAGTCGCTCACCCCAAAACATGGAGAATGCTCATGTTTTGATGTAATCATTTATAGATTCACTGTAAACATTTACGTTTACAGAAATTGAAAACTGCTGAAACCGAAAGACATGTTTTTACATTGGCTGTGTTTGCTTCCAAACTTTTTTAATTTATTGGCTGTGTTTGCTGTTTTGCCATTTAAAAAATTGTAATATAACTCGCATGTAATATTTAAAAATAACAAAAGAAATACAATGCAACCTGTGTTATACAAACGGTTCACTGACTACCAAATTTAATATAAATATAAGCGATTGTCATTGTAGTCAAGTATTGAAAAGTACATCAAATCTTGGAAAGCATTATAATCATATGTGCTTATAAAACAAAATAATACATGTCATAAAATTGTATATTTACTTCCATTTTTTAATTCTTATTGTTTGAATCCATTGTGGCAATTTAAAGTATCATTGTATTAAATTTTTTTTTTCTTCTTCTTCTTAAATTCCACTCCATAGGTGTATTTTAAAAAAATTTAAAAATATATATTTATAGCTTTTTCGTCATTATGAAATCAATTGAACTATGAGTTATAGTTTTGACATAACGAGAGTTTGCAATAATTATGGTTTTGTTAAAACCAACTTAATGGATTTATCTTCCAGTTTAGTCACAACAAAACATTTAGTTCAATTTGTATGGCAACTCTAAAGCTTTGTTGTTAATTTTTAAATTGAGTGATCGATTATTATTATTATTATTATTATTATCATTATTATTGGTGTTCTGAAAATTCAACTTAACAACTTAATAACTTAGTTTTACTTTACATTGTTTAAATATAACCGTGTTGAATATTTTGAATGATGAAATGATTGTTTTATAAATCATATTGTACTAGTCATGATTCATGTTAAATCTTTTTTATTAAATGGTTGAACAAGATACAGTGTGTATTTAGACTGTTTATAATATCAATATAATACAGTGTGTATTTAGACTGTTTACAATATCAATATAATACCAACGCTTTTGTTCAATTAACCAGTAGATATTTTAACAATCAAATCCCGGGAAAAGTGACACACCCCCATTCCTGCCTGGACAAATAATATAGCTGGTTGTTTGCAAACAATAGAATAGAATGAAGGAATTTTACATCACTCTTTTCTTTGTTATTGTTTTCAAACCGCTATTTGTGTGATTAGATGCCACGAGATTCGCTTAATCAGATTATAGATGCTGTGCGCTTGGTTAAGAAACTCACAATATTGCCATCCGGAAATATAACGGGGCCAACACAAAACTATTTATAACCTTGAACGTTTATAGTCTGGTTAATACAGTTGAGTGAGAATTACTCGTAAACATGGATGGCTAAAAACAATAACAAAGACCTGAGTCACGTCTATCTATAAACATTAAAGGTTACACATAGTTTTCTATGATGGCACGATTGATCAGGCGTGTAGAACTAGTGATCATTTTAATTAAAGGCATACCATTGATGGTAATAACTGTATAGTTTGCTTTGTTTAGCACTTACTGCCATTGTTTACATTCAAATGACTGTCCAAGGGGCATGGTTATGTTCCCTTCCACAGGGTGTCAATCACACACATGGCAATATTGATTCCAAAAACTATTTGATTTTTTTTTTTATTTGTTGGATCCATGCACACATAACAAGTGGATTCAATAGTCTGATGTCACATCCGCCCACCAACCATCTGTACTTTTTATTCTTCTTGCCGGATAGAACTTTTTCACATGTCATGTGATTGATCAGAATGTATAAAAGTCAAAAACATGATCAGATTTATAATATTTTTCTTCTCGGGATACACTTTTATGCTCATCATAGAAGTATTTCATAAGGGCATCTGCCATTGTTTCAATGTTTAGTACCAGTTACTAAGTTACTATGCGTCATTACGAGGGAAGTGACGTCACGACTGTGGAACCCTATTGTAGAAAATAGCTCATTTTCCTCCATAATTTCATGTTGATTTAGAAAGAGAAATAAAATCACGTCAATGTGCTACAAAGTTTGCAATGAAAATGTTGCTGCTTGAAGCTCGAAGAAATAAATAACAATAGGAAATTGAATGGAAGCTTCAATTTATGGACATTTCGAGTTTCCCCTTTATCAACAAAACACCAAGACTGAACCACTACAGACGAATGAGAGATGTAAGAATCATCTCTCATTCTTCTGTAGTGTTTCATTCGTCGTGTTTTGCTGAAAAATGGGAAACCCGAAACATCCTCATGTTGCCATTTTAATTTCCTCTTGTTATTTATTACAAAGTTTGTAGTATACAAAGATGAAGGGAAGAGACTAATATACTATCATCATTAAAAAAAATTCTGTGTCTCTCATGTAAAATAGCAAATCTTTGCGGTTTGAATGGTTTGGGTTTACCTCAATACTTCTTTTTATTTTCAGTATGAACGTTTGTTTCATTTAATTTCATAAGTTTAATTACAGTGTTAACTAATTTCTATTTATTTGGTAACATGTAGAATGACTGTTCAATATTGTCATGGTAATAATGGAATTTATATATCTATTAAGTGAAGCAATGTGCATTTTAGTCGCTGTAAAAAAAAGCTGTACTTTAAGAATGGATGTTTTGAATTGTCCTGTGTATTTCAAAAATGAAATAATTGTAATTCCTTCCATTTTCTGGCAGCTCAAATTGACCCTTTCTACCAGTAATGAATAGTGATTATTTAACACAAGTTAAGCCAGGAAGTGGTTCCTGACCTCCCATAGTGGGCAGGGGGGTACATACTGTGCCTTCTATCCCCTTTATCTTGGAATGAGATTACTCGGTTTTGTCCTGGCCCTGGCCGGAGTTCTATCTGGGAGGGAAATAGTCAAATGCATAGTTATTGTTTTAGGAGAAGGTATTTTTTTCCTTGTAAATCATCTCTCTGTTATGTATTATTATATTTGTTATTTTGAATGTATATTGTAAGCATTTGAGTGTATTCCTCTTTGTTGGATTTTGTGCTTGTGTCCGGCTGAGACTTATAGGTGATCTCAAACTAAGTACATTGGTGGTATGCTCTTGGAATCTACATCTGATCCCTATTTGTTCCCAGTTCCCCTATGTCTTACTTTTTCTTGGTGCTTTAATTGTAATTCTAGAACTTTTTACTATCCCATTTTCTTCCTTTATACTGGCGCTGATATAACATACACGTTTTGCAAGCGCCGTAAAACCCTTAAAAACAAACAAACAATAAGCCAGGAGGTGATTTAGCATTGTTCCTGTGGGTTTGTTTTTTTTGTTTTGTTTTATTTTGGTGAAATCAACTAAGAAAAAAGAAAAACACAGACTGGGTCGAACCTTTCGACCGACCTGAGTGGACTAAGTTAGCTCTGATTTTCTCTTTAATCCTCTCATTTCTGTTGTAGTGTTTCTTTTTAATGTGCACTTGCCTTCTAGAGAAATTATTTGATATTGCATTGTGTTGACGTTGATTTGATTTGTCTTTTAGAACTTCATTCTTTCCATTGTTATATTCTTCTTCTGTTCTGGGTGGAGTTCCTGACCTCCCATAGTAGGCAGGGAGGCACTTACTGTTTCCTCTATCCCCTATATCTGTTTTTCAATACGCTTTCTGTCTTTGTCTTGGGATGAGATTACTTGGTTTTGTCCTGGCACTGGCCGGATACCTTAGGTGGGACGGGGACAGTCAAATGTATAGTTAGAGTTTTGGGAGATGATATTTTTTCTTTTGTAAATTATCTCTCTGATATGCACTGTATTGTTTTGTTGACATATTATATATCATCTGTAAACAGTTGAGTGTATTCCTCTTAGTGGGGACCTGTGCTTGTGTCTGGGTGAGACTTTAAGGTGATCTCAAACTCAGTACATTGATGGTGTGCTCTTGGAATCTACATCTGTTCTCTATTTGAACCAATTCCCCATTGTCTTACCTTTTCTTGGGTGTACTTTAATTGTAGTTTCTAGAACTTTTTACCATCCCATATTCTTCCCTTTTTACTGGCGCTAATATGACCTAAATGTGTTTGTTGCAAGCGCCGTAAAACCCTTAAAAACAAGAAACAAACATCTTCTACTGTTGTATGTAATTTTTGAGTTTTCTCATTTTTGAGATAGTTGTATTTCTCTTGGCACCCACCCTCATATCCCACTTCTTCATGAGTTCTTGTAAGGGTACGATGAAATCTCTATCCCAGCCGGTTACTTTATTTAATCCGGTACTGAAGTTTAAAAATTTTAAAAAGTGTTTGGGAGCGTTTGTTAAAACCTAGGCACCAACAGACCGCAAAGATAAAATGACTTGGATGTGTTGCGTGTAGATTAAATAGTTATGCTAAAGGTCAAGGGTCGTATTTTAGGACAGTTGAGTGCTGGAAAAGAACCAATTGGATACGAATTACACTACAAGAATCAAGCATTTTATTGAATTTGTTTTGAATCCCCCCCCCCCCCCCCCCCCCCCTTCCCTAATTTGTATATCTCCCGATTCCACCGATGGATGTTAGTCAGGCATTTTGTTATTATATAATACAATAAATTAATACATTAAATTTTTGTTATAATGTTGTTTCAATATTGTGTTAAAAATCTTACAGCTTTTTGTGATAACCCCGCCGTCTTGTCTTCTGCCAGTTCCCTCCCCTTGTATGTATTGTATTTGTATGAATCCCCTATAATAACAATACTACTACTACCTGTTACTTGTACATATATTACCATTACCATTATTATTGTTATTGCAATTCTAGAAAACCAGTACCATGGTTTTAAATAACTACTTGTAAGAAGATAATGTACTTTTCTCTACACAGAAATTCTAAAAGGAGAATAAAATTCATTGGAACTGTTAAATTTGTTTTCTTTCATTAATTATCCTTTTAGCTTCATTTACGTCTGTCTGCTCTCCATTCTTGTAGAGAGGAAACGTACTGGGTGGGGTTCCTGACCTGACCTCCCATAGTGGGCAGGGAGGTACATACTGAGTCTTCTATCACCCTTTATCTGTTTTCCAACTTGCATTCTGTCTTTATCTCCTGGCTGGGAGGGAAGCAAGTCAAATGTATAGTTAGTTTTGGAGGATGATATTTTTTTCCTTGTAAATCATCACTCTGTTATGCACTGTATTATTTTTCCTTTTACATATGTATAATTTGTAAACAATTGAATGTGTTTCTCTTGGCGGGGACCGGTGCTTGTGTCTGGATGAGACATTTAGTGATCTCAATCTAAGTACTTTGATGGTATGCTCTTGGAATATAAATCTCTCCCTATTTGAACCAATTCCTCTTTGTCTCCCTTATTCTTGGATGCTTTAATTGCAATTCTTGAACTTTTTACTGTCCCATCTTCTTCCTTTTTATTGGCGTTGATATGACTTAAATGTGTTGCGAGCGCCATAAAACCCTTAAAAACAAAACAGAGGAAACATCGCCCAATGATAATCCATTGGTATGACCAGTTACCCTATCTGCAGCCTTGTGATCAGGGTACTACAGACAAAGCAACTTGGTAAGGTCTTATGACGGGCAGAAATGTCATTATTGCTGTCGGGACGGAGTCCTCTGACCTCCCATGGTTGGCAGGAGGTCATGTGTTACGTCTTCTCTCCCCTATATCTGTTTTCCGAGTTGCTTTCTGTCTTTGTCATGGCAAGCTAAACTGTTTCCCTCGTTGCCAGGGTTTCCGGCCAGGACAACACCAATTAATCTCATTCCAAGACAATGACAGAAAACAAGTTGGAAAAAAATAAGATATAGGGGGATAGAAGACACAGTATGTACCTCCCTGCCCACAATGGGAGGCCAGCAGGAACCCCATCCAGTGTGTCATTTTGAATTCAGGGTGGCAATGTTAGTGAGCAGTGCGCACGAATCTCGTGAAAAATCAAGCCTGTGGGGAGTTCAGTGATCATAATCACAACAGAATTCACTGTGTATAATATTATTAACGTAAACTCTCCAAAAGTTCACTCATCCCGACTCTTCATCTTTTATAAACCGTAAAGAAGAAAAATTCCAAAGTATGGTAGTGGTACTGTAACCAATGAACAAAAAAAATCGGCTGAACTCACACAATCTTAGAGATTTTTGCTACTTTTCAAAATTGGAAAAAAAAAATGTATTCGAAACGAGCTACATAGATAGTTTTATTCAACTACCATTAACATGCTAAAGACTAAAAACAGTAGCTTTGATACTATGCCTTAATAGGCAGGGGGTAAAAGTAACCAGGGTAAACTACGGATATGGTCGGTGTTAGGGTTGAGTGAGTTAATGTCATTAACAATTGGAGTGATTCGAGCCAGTTATTAAAATCCATCAGAAGGTTGTGAAGATATATCAACGTCAACACGTGCGCACGGGTTGTAGAACGGACTATGGTAACTGTAGCATCTTTGTTTCTAGGATTTTACGGTGTTTGCGACACTATATGGTTATAAAAACAAAACAAAACCAACAAAAAAGTCAAGCGCAGCGGATCTCAATCATATGCATAAAAAGCAGTCCAGGTTGTGAAGATATATCAACGTCAACACGTGCGCACGGGTTGTAGAACGGACTATGGTAACTGTAGCATCTTTGTTTCTAGGATTTTACGGTGTTTGCGACACTATATGGTTATAAAAACAAAACAAAACCAACAAAAAAGTCAAGCGCAGCGGATCTCAATCATATGCATAAAAAGCAGTCCATAAACTCCCCCCCCCCCCCCCCCCCCCCCCCCCCCCCCCCCCCACAAACAGCAACGAAGGGAAGTAAGTCAGGAAATAATACTTGAAGATATAGGTATGTATTGGTTACTTCCCCTGGGAAGACGGATTACGTCTAGCACGCTTTTTGGATTCTCCTGAGAGCGTAAGACATGAGCGAGTACTGTAACTGTTTGTTTTTGTTTTGAAGTGTTTTACGGCGCTCGCAACACATAAGGTCATATCAGCGCCAGTAAAAAGGAAGAAAACGGGACAGTAATAAGTTCTAGAATTACAATTAAAGCAAAGAAAATGTAAGACAAAGGGGAATTGGTTCAAATAGGAAACAGAGGTTCATTCCAAGAGCACACTATCAAAGTACTTAGTTTGAGATCACCTAAAAGTCTCATCCAGACACAAACACAGATCCCACTTAGAGGAACACACACAAATGTCTACAAATCGTGTTAAAAATGAAAAGAGTAACAATACATAACAGAGAGATGATTTACAAGGAAAAAAATATCATCTCCCAAAACTATAACAATACATTCGACTGTTTCCCTCTCAGCCAAGGACTCCAACCGAAGTCAGGACAAAACCAAGCAATCTCATTCCAAGACAAAGACAGAAAGCAATTGGAAAACAGAAAGGAGAGGATAGAAGACACAGAAAGTACCTCACTGCCCGCTTTGGGAGGTAGGAACCCCACCCAGATACTGTAACTGACTACGTAACAATAACAAAAGAAAAAATAGAAAAGAGCCACCTGATAAAATCATGACTTTTGTTTGTTGGTTGCTTTAGGTCTCTTCCAACACAATTGAGGTTATATGAGAGACCGCTGAAACAAAAAAACAAGCAATCTAACAAAAATAGTACAAATGTAAATCAAAATCATAACCTAAAGATATCATAAGCTAAATTATAAATAACCAAGAACAAACAGGCAGAAGATTTACGGAAAAAAAATATCCCCTGTCAAAAATACAATCACAAACCAAAGAAGCAGGATAGGCTAGTAAAGAGAAGAAGAAACGACATCACTATCGGATCGTACACCCATGTGAACATCATAGGTATATGATTCAAGGGTGATGCTCCCATCCAACCACCCGCTAAATCATGACTTTATTCAACCAGCAATTGGATATCGTTTTGACAGTTTAAATCTGCAACTCAATTTCACACCCAATGCATAAATTTGATAGAAATCAATGGTGTTAATGATAACAGTTAAAATAATAATAATAATAATAATAATAATAATAATAATAATAATAATAATAATAATAATAATAATAATAATAATAATAATAATAATAATGCAGCTGCACACTGAGGGGTTCCATGAACAAATCCGCAAATGGCACACAATGATATAAATAAAATAGAAATTCTGAGGAACATGTGACTCATCTAGCATGCCGCTTGTCTATATTTTAAATTTAGTTTTGTTCACGAGTATCCAAATAACAACAAATGTAGGAAAGAGGAGCCAAATGATAAATATCATAAAATGAGTCTGACAAACATTTACATTGAAAACCTATAAGATCGAAATTCACTGGACCACAATACCTATTTTGGTTTGAAAATATGAGAGAGAGAGAGAGAGAGAGAGAGAGAGAGAGAGAGAGAGAGAGAGAGAGAGAGAGAGAGAGGGAGGGGGGGGGGAGATAGATAGATAGATATATATATATATATATATATATATATATATATATATATATATATAGAGAGAGAGAGAGAGAGAGAGAGAGAGAGAGAGAGAGAGAGAGAGAGAGAGAGAGAGAGAGAGAGAGAAATTCACTTGAGTATTATAGTCATCGATATTTTTAAAGTACCTAACATGCTGTCATACGATAACATTTTGCGCTGGAATAGCCATATAATTTTAATTGTTCATTATTAATTAATAGACCGTTTAGATAAAGTCTGGGAAGATATGACAACCAATCAGCAAAAAAATAATACACGAATTGGTTTCAATTAATTGTTTGATATTAAAATTTTTTTTTAATGAATTAACTACATACTTAAACATTTTTTTTAACTTAGCGGGTTTTGTTTAGACCGGTTGCATTTCAGAGGGGGGAAATATGAAAAAAGGCTAAGGCTGGAAAAAGGGCTTTCTAATAATCTTCTGTCTGACTGATCTTATTCAGTATTAGTGAGTTATTCTTTTTTTTAAAGATAAAAGCACTGGTTGTTTAAAGGCAATGGTGAGAGGTAAGCTAGATGGATAATGTGTATCCTCTTCTATGATTTAAGGGAAACGGATAAAATGTATATTATATAAAATTGAAGCTTACATTCAATTTCACATTGTTATTAATTTCTTCATGCTTCGAGCAGCAACATTTACATTATGATTTAAAGGTGATACCTTTTGATGAAGAGACACTTTATAGTTGTACGAAATAGTTTAAATTCCCAACATGATACTTCTAATTATTGGTTTAATCATTCTTTAACATCTATTTCATAAAAGTAACAAATTCAATCCAGCAATGTCAAAATTCATCTCTCAATGAAAAAAAAAATTGAAAGTGAAAAACAGCAGATAGGGGAATGGAACATACCCTGTAAGTAGAAATAGGTAGATGTAAAAAAAAACCCCCAAAAAAAAACAGAACAAAGAAAAAAACTAATGATAATAATGAAAAGAAAATTAGATGTAAACATCTAAATTTATAAGTTTGACAAAAAAAAATATGTTTAATGTCTAAAATTTCGAATTTAAAAGATTAAAAAAAACAAAAACGAAAACAAACAAAAATAAACGAAATAAGACTGAAAAAAAGTCTTAATATTTTGTAATTCCAATAATTTCGACTCAAGATTCAACCAAAAAAAATCTGGTTAACCCCACATACTACAGAGACATAAGGATCATTGGCCACTTTATATTATAAATTACTAAAAACCATAAGGTACAAATGAACATTGAATGTGGTTTGTGTGGCAAAACCAAGCCATATCATTAAAAAAAAAAAAATATAATAAAAATCGTATCTTACATTATAATTGAACACAGTCAATAAGGCATAATGAAACCAAAGTCCAATTTTAACAGTTTAAAACTAAGTTGTCTCTGCCCTCATAATACGACTAATACTGTCAAGATATGTGCTCGCAAGGGATCGCAACATTGTGCTGTGAGGAGAAGACAGATCATGACACAATGGAAATGGGTTTAATTCATCATCTACTAATAGTATAATATAGATGTCGCTGGTTTAATTGCATTCTTTATCTCTGTGACTAGGCAAAGTGAAAAATTTATGTGATGCAGTTTGCAGAGGCTCCTACCCTTCCGCGAAACCGTCATATCTTCCGCTACCCCGTGCTTGTAGCCAATATTCCGCTTATTAACTACACGAGACAACGACCCATCGTTTTTCGTGCTGCATGGTCATAACCTAGGCTAAATTTCGGTGATTGGCGGTTACGGACGTTTGCAGTAACCGCAAGTTAACTTTTTGATTGTTTTTACTGAACGATTTCCGGGTCAACGTTGCGCGCACATCCTCTGCGACTTTGGTGAGGTTTTGGCTCTCCCTTCAAACTTACAGTCGGTCTTTCTATATCTAGATCTTTGTGTTATCAACTGCTTTCAGTTTTTGTTTATCAATTCATTCAGGTCTGTGTCAGACGTTTTTGTTTTTATTTCGTCTTGCGAACTTCAATCATGCCTCCTCCACAAAAGAAACAGCGTGCAGATTCGAACATTGCGAAGAAGTTTTCATGTGGCAAGTCGAAGGCTTTTGCAGTTACCAAGTGTTTAGCCTCCGAAATCTCCGATAGTGTGGCAGACAGGATGAAGAATAATCCGTTTACCTTAGGAACTGATGGCAGTCATGATGGAGGTACAGGGCAGCAGCAGTACCCAATTTCGTGAGGACCTTCGACAACAGTGTAGGACATGTGGCCACCGATCTCCTTACCGTCAAAGAGTGTGTTGGGGCTTCCACTGGCGAAAACATTTTTAATGAGCTAAAGAATGAGTTGGAGGCCAGATCCATTCCGTGGCGCAATTGCATTGATTTTCATGTGACAATGCATCGGTCATGAAAGGAGCTCATGCGGGTGTTGCTGCTTTCGTTCTGAAGGAAAATGAAGGAACATATATAAATGGATGCCCCTGCCATTTACTTCATCTGGCAGCCAAAAATGGAGCAAAGGAGCTACATGTAAATAATGAACAAATCCTGACTGATATCTTCTTTTACATGGACAAAAGCTCGAAAAGGAAGAAGGAGTTCAGGAAAATTCAAGAAGAGTGTGGAGTTCAGTTGCAAGCTGTTTTAAAATGTGGAGCAACCAGATGGCTTTCACTCCACCAGTGTGTGCTAAGAATGTTAGAGATCTATTTCGATAGTGAAATTCTGGTGGCAGTCACAAAGCTGAAAATTTGCTAGGTTAGTAAGAATCACAAACTTCTCATGCAAAACCTCAAAACTGTACTGTCTGTTCCTCAAAGAAAACCTGCCTATGTTTACAAAAGCTAACCTCGTATTTCAGAATGTGGAGCCACAAATTCACAAAATGAGCAGGATACTAGAAGAGCAAGTGACGGATTTAATCATCCGCTTTGTGAAGCCTGAGGTCATCTCAGCAACAAAGAATTTGCTTAAAGCTGAATTTGATGTTCATAAAAACCAGAAACTGCGTAAAGAATTGGTTTTAGGCACAGAAACGCAGCAATATTGGAACAGTTTGAAGTCAAACAATGACATTTCAAAGGAGCAGGAAGATGTTTTTATTTGTGATGTGAGGGGAATTTTTCAATGTCACTGAAGTACATTGTCAGGAAATTTCCTATAACAGATCAGTTTGTGGAAAACGCTGCTGTACTTGATGTGATCAAACGCTTGTCAGCAAAATATTCAATGTTGGATTATTTCCTTAGTAGGTTTCCCTGTCTGGCTCCAGAGAGTGAAAGTGAGAAAAACAGTTTACAAGTGGAATTTGCCAAATATCAAATAGATCCAAAAGTTGGTGATACTGTTGAGAAAAGGGAGAGTATTGATAATATAATCAATGGTATGAGATAGGAAATATCAGGAATTTGGATAGAATATTTAAATATCCAAACATAATTAAGGCCATGAAAGGACTTTGCTGCCTGACTCATTCTAATGCTGATGTTGAGAGGATTTTTAATTTAGTCAGGAAGAACCAAACTGTATTCCGACCAACATTGTCAACTGAAACTGTTTCGACCTTAATCGTCCAAAAGGTCAACATGCTGTCCTGAGGCTCCGTTTGCCTCAGGCAGACCTTTTCACCGGTTCTGATATCAAAGGCAAAGAGTGCTTACTCTAAGAGCCTTAAGCATCAGTAGCTTCATCAATTGGTTCTGTTTAAAACAGTGTAAATAATTTGGATGTTGTTAAATCAGTGGGGTTTTTTTGTGCTATTTTTTTCTTAAAATTTTCTCTGACTTATTGGACATTAATCAACATTGTTTTTATATGTATTGCCTACTTTGGATTATTGATGACCAAAAATCAACATCGGTGATATCGGTAAGTTGATTCTGCTTTTTGCCTTAAGATTCCTCTTCTTCAATCTTGTGATTCCTCTTAAGCGTTGTAGGGGGTAGGAGCCTCTAAGTTGGAATTAACACATTGCCAATTCTTTACCATTTATTTTAATCATGCTGATTGTCGTTCATCTATGATTCTGCATGGTCTCTGCTAACGGTGGGTATGGGTAAATCTCTTGAGATCATTGAAAAGAAAACAACAAATACCTGGATTTGAATGTCAAAACGTCATCTTACAATGACACTATCAAATTGAAATCTATAAGCAGCAGTCACTAAGTAAAGCAACTATTTGTAACAGAATAAATAACATATTGTAATGAGGAGACCACTCTTTACTTCATACCCCCGTTTACACAATTCAAAAATTGACAAGGTGTGTATTTACAATTAAAAGTATCACAATTTTTGCTTAAAACACAACATTAGAGTGAAGAGGTAAGAATCATGATGTTCATAATTTTGCCCTAACTATGAGTCTCTTCGTCTGTTAGAGATTTTCCTTATCCTCTTCATATCCTGGAGAAGGTCTGGGTAATATTTCTCAATCTGTTTGTCAAATGCATCTGTCACAGCTTTCCTGGATTGAAAAATATATAGAGAGTAAAAAGCGGATGTTAGGGCGTCTCGATAGCTCAGATGGGAGAGTATTCACTTCACAAGCAAAGGGGCTGAGGTCGATCCCGGGTGAAGTCAAGAATGTTTTCTGACCCCCCTTATCACCAAGCAGTGATTGGGTCATTGGGTCAGTTAGATCTTGTAAAAAGTACTTTGCCCCAGACTAGCATCCTATCCAAGGGGTAGCAAGCAATTGCAACTGCCTGTTTCATGCTATAGAAACCAGGATAAACTCTGGCTCCATGGGCCTAATGAAATCTGAAGGACAACTTTTATTTTTTTTTTAAGAGGACATCACTCAACTTTTTGTTATCATTTTAGACCAACAAAAAGGTGATAAATTTTACCAAGTTTTCTCTAACAGACCATAAGTCATCAATAATACACATGAGTGTAGGTTACAATCGTGATGGCTATCATAATTAGTAAGCATTTTATTTACATTACATACACAATATCTCCAATGACTGCTTTTACAGGATAAAGAAAAATAGAATAGAGATCTACACATGACAGCCGACATAATTGTCTGAAAATTATCACAGAACTGCACCTATGTTTATTTAAATGCATAGATACAGTGCAAAATGGTGACAAATGTCAGTCATTTTGCAGGTCTGATAATAGGCTGTCGCGGAATAGACTTGGTTAGAGTGGACATTTTATTGTCGGAGTGACTATTCGTCAGTACTGACCCCCAGACGCTAGCATCTGGGGGTCAGTACTGACGAACAGGCACCAGCGTCTGGGGGTCAGCACTGACTAATAGGTACTGGTATCTATTGTCAGTTCTGGCGCCTGTACTGACAGTGCCAAAATTATGGAAAAATGCCATTTTTTGAAATAACTTGCTCTACGACAAATAAATCCGCATTTCCTGTCCCATACTAGTCGCAAGGAAGTCCCTTGGTTTCACCTTTTTTTATCGGTTTACGTGAGATTTGTTTAATAAATTTATCAATTAATTAAACAAATGATATTGTTCAATCCTGAGAAAAATACCAAATTTGATGTTGAAACGCCAAACTGGCAACCTTATATTTCGGTTCCTCCAACGCGCATGCTCACTGATGCGTGACGTCAGAACTGAAAGTGAAGCTCTTTCATTGTCTCGTCTTTTTTCATTCCGTCATTTGAAATTCGGCTTGCTCGAATCTCACTGAGACAGGAGAAAGCTACAAATTATGGAACTCGCTGTCGGCAACAAATTTGCCTCCTTGAAGGCTTTAACTGATGCCATCAAAAGGCATGAGGAGGAAAGTAATGTTCTTTTTATAAAGAAAGAAGCAATCGAACTCGGTACCTTTCGGGTACGAAGCAAAGACCGTAGCGCTGAGCCACGCTGCCCCCTCCCCCCCCCCCCCCAAAAAAAAAAAAAAATAATATGGAATTATCTATTCGTTATCAGGTTTCTCCTCCTTTCCGTTATTATTATTATTTTTTTTTTTGCATGACAAAAAACAAAAACAAAACAAATACATTTTTTTAAAAACCTCATCAATAGAATGGACAATGTATTATAAAAGAATCGTAACAAGAAATATTATAACACGTTTCCTCTATTTTTCTTTAATTTAAGCAATAACGAAAATATGCGAAAAAAAAAGAAAAACAAAAACACATACACACAAAGACAACATAAAATAAAAAAGAATCGTATGGTGGCTTGAAACGACAGTCATACCGTTGCCCCAACGGCATCTAACCGTAGCCATCGTTATGTTATAGTCTGATGAAATCCAAAAGGACCGGCAGTTTGACGTCATTATTTGGTTTTTGCACCGGTTAGTGAGTTGTTAGTAGAGCTCAAGGAAACAAGTTATTTCGTTGGTTGAACTACTGAATACGACTCACGATTTGTTTTCTTTTATGGCAAAAGACTGGCAGTTTGACGTCATTTTTTGGTAAGTATCAGGCCATAACTTTACGAAGGCCACGATCTAACGCGTTAGACATCAAATTTATCTAAGTGACCAAGTGTTGCTTAGTGTCATCGGATAAGTTGGCCTTGAAAGCCTGGGATTTTAATTGTTTTTTGTTTTTTTTTACTTTAGGAAGTGACGAATAAGTGCGAAGAGGTCTTTGTCTGCACTGACGAACAGGCCCGATGTTCCTCAGTGCTGATTAATGGCGGGCGGTGGCACAGACCGAAGAGAGGTTGTCTGTGGGCGGCGGCACCTGTTGTTCAATACTGACCAATAACACCAGGTTATTGGTCAGTGCTGACCCCCAGGCGCTGGCGCCTGTTCGTCAGCACTGACACGCAGGTACTAGCGTCTGGGGGTCAGTACTGACCAATAGCCCTAGCCTTTTATTGTACACAACTGCTCAGACTGGAGATAGCTATCTCTTATCGAAGGAGGCTACGATCATAGATTCCTTTCATTTAACACAAACAACTGCAGACGTAGCAAAATAAAAACTAAGATTAATCTTGAATAACAATAAACAAATGGAATGGAAGCTTCAAATTATTTAGTGAAGACAGATGATATTGACTTGTCGGGTTTGCCCTTTATAAATAAAACAAGATGAATGAAAAACTAAAGACAAATGAGAGATGAGAGGATGGTGTTAAGAAATATTCCTCCGATTTAAACCCTTCAGTTTATGTCAAACTCATCAATTGTTTACACCGGTAATAAAGGGGAAAACCCAAAACTTCTACATCATTTTCTATTAGGTTGATTAAACAAGGGGGCTGCGTGACTCAGCGGAACAGTCTTTGCTTCGTACCCGAAATTTACAGAGTTCAATCACCCGCCACTGCACTGTGCGGCCTTGAGCAAGTCACCCCTCCCTAGCTCAATTTGCGGTGCTGCATAGCGGCTAATGCCTGGGTTATTCCAGTCTTCCCTTGGGTTAGACCATAGAGACAAATTTCCCCTATGGGATGAATAAAGGGAATTTTATTTATTATTTTCATTTTAGAAGGCTTACATTTGACATATTTTTTTTTTAATTCGTCAAGATCAACATCTTCATCTTATATCTTATAATAGCCCATAAGATTTACCTGAAAACATTTTGGTGCAACAAAACAGCCCCTATATGCCCCTGGTCGACATAGCGCACTTCACATCCAGGCCAAAGCTCATCAAGGGGGAGAACTCCATCTCGTGGTATGTAAGCATCCTGCGTGGCTGACACTATTATTACAAGCTCTGGATCTACAGGCACTGAGAAGTTACCTAGATGAGTGCACTCATCCATTACACCACGCATAAACTCAAAAGACTCCTCTTGCAAACTTCTCCGCCTCTTGAGTTCACTAATGTCATTTTCTTTCCCATCATTCTTCTTACTCTTAGAAAACAAAATTTTTGATTTTGAAACGGCGTGATTGAGAGTCAATTTAACCTTTGCCGTCTTCCTGTGACCACTCCCCGAATCTATCTGCTGGGATTGTTTGGTTTGAGCATAATTCAGGGTCAGTCGTCGACCGTCTTCCCGTGATGGTTTCACTTTCTGATTTTGTTCCTGAGAGGTGGAAGGAATGGAAGAAGAGCCATTAGGTTGACTTATGGAAAGATTTAAATCACCATTGATGGTGGTGGGAGATGCTATGGCAGTGTTAAGGTTTTCAGGTGATGACGAAGTTGATGATGATGATGAAGCTGCTGAATGATAAGAGTCATCTTCGTCTTGTTTCAATACTGGTTGTTGTGTCTGTGATGACTTAGAGGAAGTTGGGAATGATGATGATTTGTTGTTGTGGGCTTGGGGAAGTTTCTGTTGTTCCTTCGGTGATCCTTTAGACTTCTCCAGATCACGAGAATAGTTGATTACAAACTGTTGGCCCATTTGGTATGCCTTGGGAAGATAAAGAATGGTTCATCAATATAAATCATCATAGCTAAAAAAAAAACCCAGCTGCTATACTCATTAAAAATTGTCAACTCACAAAAAAAAACCCTGACAAAAAACAAACATTTTTAAAATTGAGCATTTACCTTGCACAATACTCACTAAAGATGCTCAAACTCAAAGTGTTTTACAGGGAGTCCCTAGCCAAAAGCAATATTAAACATGTAGGACGAGACATGAAGTATATTAGGCGATTACAACTTTTTTTTCGACACACAATGCTGTTAAATGGCCAGGTACTCATTTTACACCTGAGTACAGGACTCAGCTATGCGCTATTCAGAAATTGAAATTGAGCTTTTATATAATGCAATATCCACAAAACATGCTCAAAGCACTTTACAAGGGGTCCCCACCCAGGCATCACATTGAAATAAAATTCAAACCCTTTCAGCATTTATGTCGCTTATACAAACAACTATTAAACAAGGAAAAGGACTGAAGGTATTAAAACTGTACATATAATAAAAACTTGGTTGTAATAGGGTGATATTTTAGCACAGACTTAAAAGTCTTTAAAAAATCAGCTTTATATAATCAATGAAACATTAAAAAAAAAATTAATCACAATAAACAGCAAAGGAAGAGCATTAAATAGAAGTTGTGCCTAATGATGAGCCTTTATTATTCTTTTTATCAAATCTTGTACCATTAAATTGACGATAAACTATTTTTTAAAAATTTCTGTATACCATTCCTAACCATTAAAAAATTATTTAAATACGGTTCAGGCGGAAATGAGAAAATTATAACTTGTAATTAATAAATGTTCAGAAATTATTTTCCTCTGAAGTACAATTTCAAATATAAATAAATCTGGACGAGGGACATCATCACAATTTTGGTGTCCTTACTCTTTCTGGTGAGATGATGAGTTTACTGATCTCATCGTGGTACAGATTATTTTTGAAGAACTGTTCTTGTAACACTTGCCACGGGATGGCTCCACTCATCACACCCTGGGGACAAAGAAATCTTTATTGAAGAACAGAAAATTTGAAAAGTAGAAAGAAATTAAACTTGAATAATCATTCCTCTTTTTCTTCTTCCCCTTCTTCTTATTAATATTCAAAAAAGTCTTTTGAGAGCGATGAGCTGAATTTCATCCCAGTTTCTGCAGCATTAAACAGACAGTTATATAATCTAATCCCAACCCCTTTGGATCAGATGCCAGGCTCTTGCAGATTACTTTCCAGCTGGTTAAGCAACTCAATCCCTGTTGGATGAAACAAGGGATATCCTTGATTTGACTTGACCTACGATCAAAATAGCTCTTGCAAATGCTTTACCAATTGATATTACTCACAATATAGTTATATTAATGTTTTTAAAAAGCTCATATAGATAGATCACATTACTAATTTCCAGCAGGATGGGTCATATGACAGTTTTGGTGTCCATATCATACTGACAACGATTCAATTGTCATGTGAAACTTGGTTTTAACAAGTCAAGTAAAGTGAGTCTCATGTCTGAAACAGACAATTGCGCCTGCCTTGCCATTGGGCAAAGTCATCTGTCAAGGGCATAATGAGGCAGAGTGGCCACTTCCTTATCATATTGCCTTTACTTTCACAAGATCTGAAGAAAATCAGCATCCCATTATTGCTGAGCATGCAGATCAGCTGTGAACAACAATTTTCTTTATTCAGGATCAAAATCAATCCTTCACATTTGGAAGAGAGGGCAACATCACTAACCGTAACACCACCTGCATGGTAGGATATGGCTAAATATTGACAAAGTGATCAAAATCAGAAAAAAAAAAAAGAAAAAAAGAAAAACAAATCCAGATCATCGGCGTGGCTATCAGATAATCTCATTCGCAAAGAAAATAGAATATTAATCTTCATTTGCTTCCAAAAACTAATATAATAAATAAATCAATAAAACCTAGGCTGCTTATAAAATGTCAGATTAATCTTAAATTTGCAAGGATGAAAGCATAAAACCAATAATTTTCTCTGCGTTGTTATAAAAAGTTTTCCTCTGCTGCCTACATTTATATCTTTGCCAGTGTCTTCTCTCAAGTAATTACTTTCATGCCATCAAGTATCTTAACACACAGACAAAAAAAAGAAATGTCCTACCTGAGTGAACACACATGAGGCAGTGCTCCATGACAGAAGAGGAACTAGGGAAATTGGCTTCTCCCAATTGGTGGCGGCTAGTGACGCCATCTTTAATACGTCACATACACACCATCCACCCAGCAGGTACCATTCACACACATGACAATACAGTCAGGCAAAACAATGGAACAGGAACAGATGATTTAGGATGGAAGCAAAGGGAGGGGGAAAACATAAAATAGATAAAAAGAAAATTGTGAATATGTTTGGGATGTGGTGACCCTCTGTTGAAATGAGGGGGAAAAAAACCCCCCATCCAACTGGACTTCTTCGCTGCTGGAACAAATGACATGGCAAATTTTTATCTTGAGGACAAATTCTGGAAAACGAAAGATGTCTTCATAACAAGAGGTTTATGAAAATTTTTTAAAAAACAACTCAGAAATTCGGAAGCAGGAAACAAATTCAATAAAAAGAACAGCGGATCGGTTTTCAATGACAACACGAAAAGCAGAAATTCAGTTTTAAATGGAAGCAACAGGTTGACTATTCGAAGAATAATTGCACAAAAATTAAAAGCAAAAGTGAAAATAAAAACCTAAAAAACAAAACAAAGATCAATGTTAAACTTAAAATACATAGAAAAGAAATGAGACACCTGGAAAAAATGATTCATTTGAAAGATAAAAAGTTCAACATTTTTTTGTTGTTTAACTTGAAACAAATCCAAAGAAGAAAAAAATATACAAACAAACAAAAAATGACAAATAGAATAAAAAAGAAATAGATAATAAAAATAAAATCAATTCTGGAACACAAAAAAAAATAATAAAAATAATAATAAATGTAATATTCTCTCTTTGAAGAAGTCAACACATCCCTGATTATGTGCATAGGAATGGGAGTGAAATAAGACAATACACTTTCACAAAAAGCTGTAAACAAAAACAGGAAAATGCAAGACACACAATCTTTCCACAATCAACTTTCACTACAGAAAATGGTTCTTGATTGATGGCCTTTCCTGAAATAAATGAGGAGACTTGACCCACAGCAATTTGGATCCCTTCACAACACCTCACCTTAGAATTTTCCCATTCCTCTTCTATAATCTACTCTAACAATCATTTAAAATTACATTATCTATGAAGGGAAAATGCAGAATTGGCGGATTTGACAGCGCGCTTCAGGTGTGAGTTGTGGGCTTATTACCTTTGTGAGGGATGTAGAAGCAGTTGTCCAGGATAAGAGTGGAATGACTGAGATGGGTTTAGGCCACACTGTGGCTGCCGCGCAGGCATTCTAAGAAATAAAAATGGGGTTTAAGTTTTATTAATTCTTTTTCATACTAAAAGAATGTCTTTTTTATTTAGAAAAAAAAAATGTCTACCTTGAGAAAACTACTCTAACCAAAGGATAAATCTAAAGTAAGTTTATTCTTTTAATCTAAATTTATCTAATCAAACTTTTTGGATTTTTTTCCCTATGTTTTGACTTCATGAATGATCTATTTGCTACCGTGATAAATCTTGAATAGGATAATCTTACTAAAAAGAAGCATTGTAGAGTAATAATTACATTGGTATAAAACTCGGGAGTGCAAAATCAGAACAGAAATCTCTATGTTAAGCGAAACCATGGATGGTTTGTGATCAACGTTTTCCTAACTTGACTGATAAGCAATGTGATTGTTTTAAGGATGGGTGTAGATAATGTTGATGATCTCTGTCCCTGCATTACACCAGGTATAACTTAACGTAATGGATACAATGTATCAAACATATACACCATGTATAACTTAACGTAATGGAGACAATGTATTAACATATGTCATTAGGAATCGCGTTTAATGTCCACGATAAAATTTAAGGTTAACAAACTTGGTCAAAAAAAAACCCCAACAAAATCCAATTACAAAATTACAATGCCTCATCCGGTCTACCCAACCAACCTCTTCTGTTCATCCCTGATTGATGTAATCACTTGCTGTAAGTTTGGATTAAATACCTTTTGTAGTTGGGTCTTTTGCATCAACCTAATAAGATTTGTTTTATATATGACAACCAGACGAATCTTAGTCTTTACTTAAACCTTAAATCTTTAAATTTCGACTTTGATCCAGCAGACTGGAGTTAATTGTCAGGAATCCATATTCTTCCAACTTGACTAGTTGTGAAATGAAATCACTGAAATCTGCTTTCTCACATCAATATATATATCCTTTCTTTAAAAGTAGCGCAGTAGATAAGCTGTCAGACTCCAACCTTGAAAGTACTGGGTTCAATCCCATTGTGGACATTTTTTAAAAAAAGTTTACTTTATTGAGATATAGTTACTGGACATATATCTAAAACCATAAATTAATCTATTATTATTATTATTATTTATTATTATTATATTTTTTTAAAATGACATCGGTACCATTCAATGTGTTATCGACGTGCATTTATATGCAAACGTTTGATTGTTATCATTTTATAATATTTTATCATTATCATCAGTGTATTCGTTTACCGCGTCTTTGACATTTTATTGGGTTATTTTTTCTTCTTCTTCTTTGCTGTTGTTGTTGTTATTTTTCAAAAACTTCCTGTTCCATCATTGTTTATGTCAATTTCCCATGTCTACGCCATTCACACTACATATCTCTCATTCGTCCTTAGTGTCTTATTCGTCGTGTTTTGTTGACAAAGGGGAAATCAGAAACGTCCACAGTATGTCTTCGTCTATCAAATTGTGGCTTAAAATTCAACACTTATCGTTATTTTTTCCTTCGAGCCTCAAGCAGCAACATTTTCATTAATCAACCAGCACCACCAACAGAGGTGCATAAAAACAGTGCGTTTTTGTACACCTCCAGTGAAGGTGCATAAAAACGCCACCAAACATGATCACAGAGTACTGTACTGTAAGGTAAGTTCTCGATCTCATGATCGTCTTTCAACTCTGCTCACATCTGCTACTTCAGGTTTATTTTCGCAGTTGATTTTCTTACCACAACTTGTTTTCACACACGGACAATTGTAAGTTGCTGTGTCATGGGTCAGAGGCTATAGCGGCTTACACTTCATGTTGGGGCACACAGAAAAATCAACAGAGGATGTACCAAGTTACACAGACAACGTTGTTTACCGATCTGCCCTCATTAAATAGTGGGTACAATACCGAACGAATATAGTTCTTTCCCCGCGAAATCGCTGGCTTCTTACTAGTATATATATATATATAAATAGAATTATTTGGTGTAAGATTATGACCCACAAAAATTATAAAAATCAGAATAGTTTCTATTTGCTGCTACTATACAAAGCCTCATGTAAATCGTTGCCCATAATTTTAAAATAAAAACGTGATCCATTGCCTCAAATCAGAATTATATAGATGTTGTTTAGATGCTAAGAATTAAAATCATGGTCACAAATACGAGATTTGGCTTAAGTTTTTTAATGTTTTATTAAGCAAAATAAGTATAATTTCTCAAAATAAAAAATATTAAAAGACAAAATTTCATATTTATGTTCATTTTAACTTTAAAATCTCTTGTTTTCTTCACAATATAATAATTTTGATGCAGTGAATCACAAATGAATGTTTTCGAGTTTTTTTTTGTTTTGTTTTTTAAATCACAAGAAGAGTAAGTTTTTAAGTGTTTAGAGTTAACTTAAATAAGTAGCAGATATGCTATTCTATTGCATAATATAAAAGGTGGAAATCGCGGAAAGAAGCAAAACTACAAAAGTTAGTTTAAATGAGCTGATATAAAAAGGACAGAAATGGGATTATATTCATGCCCCAAAATATTAGTTACAACAAAGCCTATTTCTCGAGTTCTGTACCTACAATTTTTTCCATAACTGCTCTACTCTCCCCCTCTGTATTATCATAGTTTGGACTGTCAAACCTTTAGTCTTTAAGTTAGCACTCAAAAACCATTTTACTTGTTTATTTCTATATTTGTAAACTATGATTTCATCATCAATGTTTAGCACTTCCCAGTAGCAACTTTATCCAAAAGTGTAGAATGATAATATTTTATTTTTCGCATCAAAGACACAAAAGTAAAGGGCTCTTTTTCTTTGAAAGCTATTCAGAAATAGAACTGGAAAGCTCTCATCACAAAATATTTAAGTAAGAACATTAAGCTGACAGATGTACAATACATTGAGACATAGTAATAGGTGTTCCACAGAGCCATAAGTCCAATCGGGTTGGAATTTATCCCAGTTCCGAAGTGTTAAACATAAAGTTACAATTGTCTATCATTTTGATATGCCTTAGTCCTACCCAATTATTGCTGGATGGGCAGAGGGGTCAAAACTTTGACTCAACGTGGGAATGAAAGTCATGATCTAGTGATTGTAATTTGAGCACTTGCTCAACCAACTGAGCCATAAATGTATCTACTGTACCCATTTATCATTATCATCTTTCAGTTTTTAACTGTTTTTTTCCTATCGATATCTGGATTTTTAAATAAAAACTAAAAATTGCGTAAAGAAAATAAAAACAACAAAGACCCACATATACTGTCGAAAAAATACTAAACAAATGACAAATTTTTAATTTGACGCAATAAGTTAAGGCAAAAATAAATACAAGAAGCTATGTGAGACTTAAAGTAATCTGAATCTTCAACTGCGACATTTGGTTGAGATCTATTCTGCTGGTCAATTCCTTTTTAGTGTCAGAGAATCAGTTTAGTACAAAAATCATAGCAGTAGTAATCTCAAATAACAACGAAACCATAAAATAGATAAATATTTTTTTAATGAATAAAATTAAATTCGCAGATCTTGTGAACACGATTCAAAATCTAAAAAAAGAAAACAAAAAACAAAAAATGGAGTTCCTTGTCCTACAATGTGAAATATTTACAAATGGAACTGATAGAGACATTAATATAATAAGGTGAGAATGCCATGCAAGAGTTGAATCAATTGGTCTCTTGAAGGCTAAGAATTCGCCGGAATTTTACACTGAGAGAATCAATGCTCATGCAAACATATCCAATGAAGTCAAATCCTTTGCAAATCGATATTTAGTGGTATCTAGAGATATGTAACATCTACACTTTTAACGTTCTTATCCATTATAGCTACAAGATAAACTATTTTATATGAATGTTAAAAAGAATTTCACAGTGCTTGCAAAAATTTAAGGAAAATTATACACTGCAGGAAAGACACTGCAGGAAAGTAAGAATTAAAAAAAAAAGATATTAAAGATCCAAATGAACGCAAAGAAAAAGCAAGAGAAAGAGGGACACATTCAGACAGAAAAAGGGTAGTCCATCTTTGTGTCCAGTCTGAAATCAAACACAGACACGTGTAATAAATTAATGCCAGGACAGCCACAATAAAATTGTTACAATACACAAACTATAACAAATAGCAGGGAGATAATATGTGATTGTATTTAAAGCTTTTTTGAGAACAAAAACAATTTCATCAGACTTGTTTGGTTACTATAGAAAACATTTGCATGGGAATAGATGATTTACTTTTATTCAGAAAACTTGTGCAGATATGAAATTGAAAATGCCCCATAAACTTGTAATATATGCCATAGGCCATAGACTCAAACATTAAGAAGTGTTAATCGATTTGAAGAGAAGGAAATACACACACATACACAGCATATGTTTTTTAAAAAGTCAGGAATCATACATATTAAATTAAAGATTTAGCTATCAAAGATTTGCCCATTCAATTACACACATAAACACCAATGCTTTGATAGACTCCAAATCTTGATGTGTAAGAAATGCAGTTGACCCAAATAATCAAACTTTTGCAGACGGAATTTTTAGAAAAATGATTCCATGAGTGCAAGGCTTGAATGCATGTAAAGGAGGTAACTTGAAAGTTATCAAAATGTTCACACTTTCAAACAAAATTCTAGTCGTTCTTTGAGCCACGAATTTTGTTATGATTAAAAATCAACAGAAAATTAATTCTTTGGCCCAGTTGCTGTATGAGTCTGCCACGAATAACTACTATGAAAGTAGCAAGACTTGGAGCTCTCTGAGGGATTCCACCCATCGCTATCTATGGAGGAAGACATCATTCAGCTATTAAAAACTCAATGAATGCCCAAATCCTTTATTCTAATTTTTAACACTCAGGCTAAGGATTTCTTCAAAAGAAAACTTGCTGTTACATTATAAATGACTATTTGAATGTGTGTTTGACTAAAAAGCGCTGGATTGACAAAACATTATCAACTGAATAACAATTCTATCAATGCACATGTCTCTGAGGAATTGAACAGGCACAATATATTGATGGATGCAATAATACAAAATAATAGATGAAAACCATGTAAGTTAAATTGAGAGGATTTGGTAAAAAAGTTAATCAACAAACAATCAAAAACAATTCAAACAAAATACTACAATTATAAGGATATTATCAAATGAGGAAAAATAATGCTATCGCGTTTTCTTCTATTCAGTAATAAAATAAATATTAAAACTTAAAAAGAAAATTGCAAGGAATTGCTTGTGGTAATTTAATACTAGTTCTACAGGTTAATAAATTCTGGTGACATTTCATCTAAAAGTATATAATGACATTATGACATACACAAAATTAATCACTTTATCCTTGTGGTTTATGTCATTTAGAAAAATAAAAAAAAGACAAAAATTTAGATTTATACTTACATGCCCACCCATGGAGACTCCTGACAGTCCAAAAGGACCCCATCCCTGTCTCTCACACCAGTTTAACAATGCTATAGACTCCAGTACAAGAGCTCCTCCCATCACAAACAAGTCACTAACATTGTGAAGACTTGAACGGCTGGATACAAAGAGATGACCAATGAAATCATAGCTAAAACTCTAATGCTATTAGTTACCTTGAATCAGTAGAGCAGTAATAATTATTTCTCATAATACTAATACTAATACTAATATTAATAATAATATTAATAATAATAATAATAATAATAATAATAATAATAATAATAATAATAATAATAATAATAATAATAATAATAATAATAATAATAAATAATAATAATAATAATAATAATAATAATAAATCATTTGTATAGCGCGCAAATTCCATGAATTCATGCTCTGGCGCGTTACAATAAAACACGAATTCACAAAAGGAAAATAAAATAAAAACTACAGCACTGAAAGGCTAGTTGTTAATAAATTAATACCAGATTTAGTTTTTGTTTTCAACCTCATCCGGCCAGACACAGGAACAAGATTTGTAACAAAAAGATACACTCAGATGCTTGCAAAAATATCAATAACAAACATGTTCAAGAGATAATTGAAAAGAAAAAATAATCTCAAAGATGTATTCATCTGATTGTATTCTTTCTGGTTAAGGCTATCTATCAAGACATAGGCAAAACCCAAATACAGGATGTCCCATCTTTTGACAAAGACAATAATAAAGGAAGAGATGAGGTAAAAGAAGAGATGGAAAAAGATATAACCCAAACACTTATGGTGTCCAAACAAAACTAAGATGATGTGCATTGTCATACAATATATTTTGTCATATAGACTTTAATTAGCAATGACTATGAAAAATGTTTTTTTCTTTTTTTTGAGAAAATTTTTTGTCTAAAATCAAAGCTCTATCTCCACTGATTAAAAATGTTTTTGAATTTTGTTTCTTTTTGTTTTTAAGGGTTTTACGGCGCTTGCAACACATTTAGGTTATATCAGCGCCAGTAAAAAGGAAGAAAATTGGATAGTAAAAAGTTATAGAATTACAATTAAAGCACCCAAGAGAAAGTAAGACAAAGGGGAACTGGGAACAAATAGGGATCAGATGTAGATTCCAAGACCACACCACCAATGTACTTAGTTTGAGATCACCTACAGTCTCATCCGGACACAAGCACAAAATCCAACAAAGAGGAATACACTCAAATGCTTCCAAATAACAAATATAATAATACATAACAGAGAGATGATTTACAAGGAAAAAAAATATCATCTCCCAAAACAATAACAATGCATTTGACTGTTTCCCTCTCAGCTAGGACTCCGGCAGGGCCAGGACAAAACCAAGAAATCTCATTCCAAGACAAAGACAGAAAGCATGTTGGAAAACAGATATAAGGGGATAGAAGACACAGTATGTACCCCCTTGCCCACTATGGGAGGTCAGGAACCCCACCCAGATTTGAATTTTGAAAATCCACTCATAAATAAACAAGTTATGCAGTTTCAAAGGTGTCATTTATTTGGATGACCCGCAAAGAGGAAAAAAACGCGAAAATATGGGACGCTTTTTCGGCATTTTTTTTTTTCGATCTTTGGTTGTATCTTGCGTAATAAGTGGATTAAAAGGTTGAAACTTGGGATGGTGTTTTGTAAAATACGGGAAAAGTACTTGTCATATTCATATGAAATTTTACAACCAAAAAGAAGAAATGTTCATGTATTACCTTGTCAGCGACAAAACCTCCACGCCCAGTAGTTTTAGAAATATTTTACTCCAAAGAGTAAAATCTATTTCTAACGATCTTCCGGTAATCGCACGAATTTTGTCGCTTGACATAATCTAACATGACCTTTTTTCCAACTGTGTGCCAACTTTCAGTCATATTCATCGATAAAAAGCATCGTAATTAATTTTTTAAAATAGCATATACGAAACGGCTTCGTCCCATATTTTTCCGCGAATTTGGGCACTTCGTGAGCGAAAAAGAGGCCCAAAGATTTGTGCGGGATAGTCATTGCTACTTTAATATCTATCTTAAAATCTGTTGTCTTTGGACTTAATTAGGATTATAGTTTCCTAAAAAGCAGATTATTTGTCAAGGGAGAAAAATGCATTTCATATCAAAACTTCACTTACACCTGAGACTTGGGTTTTCTTGATCCATCTTTGAGTTCCAGATAAGGAAAAATACATGTTTGGCATATCTTTAAATAATTTTCAAAAGTGGGTGGAGCAGGCAATTATGTTACTAAAAACACGACATGTAAAGAGAAGAGAGGGCCAGAGGACAAAAGTACAAAAAAGTGGCGATGGGTTGATGAAGAGTGTCCCTGTTGTAGTCAGGTGAATGCTGCACAGCAGTCAGGTCCCAGGTTCAACTCCCATCTCTTCAATTCTCTATTGTTTTATGGCCTCTTTTGATTTCTTGTTATCATAAAATAATTACATAATATGATATAACGTATACAAAAAAAATATGTGCAGTACTGATGAAGTGAAAGGATACAATATGGGTTCTCCAACAAAATGGAAGCAATGCCTGCATCTTTCAAGAGAGGACGAGCAGTAAATAATCTCCTGCGCCAGAAAAACTGGGGGGAAAAAATCCAAAATCTTGATAGGAGCATATACTTATAACTTAGAGTATTAATTACACTTTGCATCCATACTATTCACATAAACCAATTGATGTCAGGCAATGTAGACAACAGCCCTCGCAAAGATATAAGAAGAAAAAGGGGATGATGTTGCAAACTTTGTGGTGATAAAAAAAAATTAAGATGAAGAGCTGGGCATGTGAAAAGAATCAGTGGCTGCAGCTGAACCGCTAAAAGATGCATCGAGAGGAAACTGACTGGACTGTCACTAGACAATGAATACAGTCAATGCTGCCTTTAAAAGCAGTCATCGGGAGGATGCTTAAATGTTCTTTTACTCATGGCAGTGAGGTTGTTTGGTTTTGTTTTGTCTTTTCTTTTCTTCAATTAAATTTTTTTTATCATAGTTCATCATCGTAAAAATTGAAGAAATTTTGAAAACATGGAGAAATTTGTCCTGTGGGAGAACATTATTTTGGTGAAAAGAATTCAGTAATTGAGCTGTGCTTGCGATGTGAAACAATGCTCTGTCATACAGCTCTTATAGTTGCCTGAGTTTAGTTTAGAGATGTGATAATAGTCGATTCCATAAAAAACACGAACAGTATTCAAGCTTCGCAACAGCTACGAGGAAGAAAACATTTTGGTCGCCACTTCCACTTCGTCTTTCTCTACCTCCACCCTGGGTTGCTTATTTTCCAATGCATTTTGGCCAATTTTACTGTATGTTAATTCACTGGTCCGTGAAAGGGAATGGATAACAATAAAAATTTAGAACCAGATAACCAGAATTAGATACAGTCTTGTAATGAAGCATGCTGGAAGACAGCCTAAGCCCTGTTTTATTTATCATATACCTAGAAAATGCTTTACAAGATTGCGTAAATCTGTTCCTTCGACCCAATTCCGTTTTGAAAATGAACTCCCCATGGAAATTGCATTAGACCTGTAAATGAGCTCTATAAAAATTGACTGAAACTCTTCGTAATTCATTGTAGTCATAGCGGAAAAATCCAAAGAATCGAAATGCATAGTAAACAGCAAGCTCGCTTTAGCAAAACAATGGCAGAAAACTAATTTGAGCTGGAATTAATTAGGCTACTTACCATTGTTTCTTATAATTAGGTACCCAATCAGTGAAGAAACTAGAAATGGTCAACCAGTTTGTTTACAATGTGAGGCAATCGAGATGTACTGTGGCAATCCCTAACTTTCCATCTGAAGGTGTCTACATAACGCACTTGCGGCTTTCGCATTTTATTTTTTTCATACTTTTACTTCCCTCCAGATAAATGTGGTCAATTTTGGCTTCGACGAAACAGTGAAATTTAAACGGCCCATGAGCTATGCGTATCGCTATGGAAAATTTCTAATTACTTTACGGTCATTTGACTACGATTCATGAATTCTTTCTTTCTTCATTTCTTTCGTTCCTTTTTTTAAATATTTGAATTTGACGAATTGATTGATTTCAGTTAATTGACTGAGAATTTATAGGTCTATTGCATATGCAGATGACATTGACTTTATCGGCCTCAAACAAGTCAATGTAAATGACATCCAAAGAACCTTACAAAATCACCAACTGTACGTAAATAGTGACAAAACAGATGTAACATTACTGTCAAGGAAGAAAGATGGATGGAGAGCCACGAAAAAAGTAGGATCATTAATAGGAGCCAAGGAAGACTTAGAAAGAAGAAAAAGTTTTTTGACGGCTGCACTAAATAAATCATTACATATATGGATTGGAAAAGATAAAATAAAATTAAACACTAAAATCAAATTATACACAAAATCCGTGCATATATACAACCGCGGAACATGGGCACTGACTGAAGCGAAGAGCAAAGATGAGACAGATTCCATAGAAAACAACTGAGAAGAGTCCTGAATATAAGATAACCCACAAGCATAAGCAATAATGAAAAATGCAATGAAAGATCTTTATCCATTCAAATCCTGGAGGCAAGATGGCGGCTTTTTGGGCATATACTCAGAAGAGATGTAAATATACCAGCTAATAAAGCCATGAATACTTTTTTCACCCCATCTGGACACAAGAAATATCAAGGTAGACCACCAACGTCAATTCACACTGTCCTCAATAGAGACCTAAAACGCCTTCAAAATAACAAAGTATTAAAATTAAAGGAAGACCTTACAAAATTAGCATCCACAGCAAAAGACAGTGAACAGTGGAAGGAAATGACATGGATGATTAGAGAGGCAGCCGAGGTGTCCCAATCGGATGATTAGGAAGCGAAAGGCCTTGAGTCAAGTAAGTCATAAGTCAACGTAATGGATGGAGAGTGGTTACAGGTGGCTTCCACTGCATTAGGAGGATGTACAATCATGGTAACTATTTCTAAACACCCATTTATTTAACTATTTTATGTCTCTTGAAAACTCGAAATCGACGGCTGAAATCTGATTGTGACTGTAATTAATTAATCATTGTACAGCACCAGAGAGCGCTTTGTGTGAACCTCAATTAGAATACACAATATCATCATCACAAGAGAATGCCTGAATCATTAAAATTTTGTCAAACAGATTTGTCTCATTAAGTACATGATCTAGTTCATTGCACTTGTATCATACCCCTTACTTTTTTTCTTTTTTCTTCTCCAATGTCTATTTCTAATTAATATCACATCCCATCAACTAGACATTAAATCAACTAAAAATGTTGAAAAGTGAGGTAAAAAGAGTCATTGATTGTATAATCAGAGATCTTTTTTCTCCATTCCCTTTGTAAATGTTGTCTTTGCATTCTCCTATTATATTACTTAAAATAAACCACACAACACTTCATGAAATGAATGTTTCAATGACTCACATGATCCCCTGTACCAGCCAAATGTATACAAATTGGTTTGAGGGTTGAATGTTGCCACTCCAATGGAAGAATGGCCTGAAAACTGAAATTGTAGACAATATACGTTGAAGCACATAAAAACAATGAAAACATAATATATAATATGAAATTGTAAGAAATCCTTCAGAGCCTAAACACACATGGCCTGGTTTCTGTAGTTTTATGAGGTCAATAGAAATTAGTAAATAAATTTTGGATAGGAAACTTTTTAAAAAATACTTTGGACCTGACTCTTGGTTGGCTATAATTGAGATTTAAAAATACTATTTACTCAACTCCGGATCAAAATCGGTTCCCTTGTCTCTAAGTAGAGAATTAGGGATGCCTTCTGATTCAAAAGTAACAAAGACAACTTGAAAATTTCTTCATACATAATTAGCCCCTCCTCTTATTACCACTGAAAACACTCTTCGATTTACCCAAAACTGACTAAAACAAAATAACCAACCCCCACCCTTCCCTTGGCACGTTTAAAAAAAATCCAATGACCAATAAAACAAAACCAAATTAAAACAATAGAAATAAATGCAGTTTCACCAGATAAGTGAGGTTTAGACAATATCAAGCATTGATATCAAAGTATATCACACCTTGCTGTTTCCACCTCTTTGGGCATGATGCCTGGCATGTGGTCGACAAAGGGAGATTTGAAATGACCCTCCATGATGCGACAATCCCCATCTTTGTAATCCTAAAAAATAAACTCAAGCAGAATTCATTACTTAATGCAGATTATATTAATTTATGTCCTTAAGAAAATAAAATAACATAAATTATTCAAGTACGAATCTAGAACATAGGAAGTTATAAATTTGTAAAACTATCAAAGGCATGTATTATTTACAAAAGCTCATGATTTCATATTGACACTGTCGAAAGTGATGAGTCAATGTTTGGCAAACCACACGTTGGTATTCGAAATTTTGGATTCCTGTAGAGCGATGATATCACAGTTATTATTGACGGCATCGCAAACAAATTGGTCTTTTTGATGTTTGAGGATAATCCTCTTAAGTTAAATGTACCTATAAACATATGTAAGTGATAATGATCCAACAAACCATAGTGGGGGGGGGGGGGGGGGGATTAGATTAAATCTGTGTCTGAGCACATGAACTCCAATCACAGTAGTTCGCCATTTCATAAAATACAACTAAGTATTTTAAATTTCGCAAACCTGAATGATTCCTCCCCTCCCCCTTCCCTTTTTTTTTTTCAAACTTTGTAAAAAGAAAGAAATATTTATCGTGTCCTTTCATCACTGCTCCATACATACAACAATGCATTTACCTTGTCAATCTTGATGGGGTAATCCTTTGACACAAGTGCCTGACATGATTCCCTGTTTGACAGAATCTTCCGGAATTCAAAGATCCTGTAAGAAGGTAATTTAGATTTACAACCCCATTACTTTTAAAATCCTACCAATAAAAGCACTAATTATAACATACATTGAGAATCTATAAGTTCCCATTTTATTGGTATAATACAGATGCCTTTCGTAAATCCCATGTCTGATTATTGCCAAAATCTCTTACAGACATCCAAAAATTAATTTTAAAAATAAATTTTAAAAATAAACCCAAAAAGAACCCAGAAAAAAATAAGTAAAAACTCTGAAATCTTTTTAAAAAATTTTTTAATTCGACAGAACATTTACAACGCAATTAACACCGGTAACTATATATACCTCCAGTCGGTAGTCCCAAATTTAAAAAAAATAACAAAGTAAAAAATTTACATTGGGTCATCATGATGATGAAATTTCAAAAAATATATTGGCTACATCTATTATTGTGGCTATCATGGGGCTTTATTCATAAAGCAAAGTTCATTCAGTCACTGCCTTGTGTGGCTAAGTGGTCTTGTGGTATGATACTTGCCTTCGGATTGGAAGGTTCAGGGTTTGAGTCCAGTTCTAAGAGAAACATGGTTGAGCCCTTGGAAAAGGCTCTCTCCTCACACTTTCATTGTACTAAGGTGTAACATGAGTACCTGGCCAACAATGTTATCTCTGTCAGTAAAAACTGTAATATTGTTTAACAGGCGTCATGTCTCGTCCTACATATTGCTGCTGGTTAGTGACCCCTTGTAAAGGGCTTTGAGCATGTCTGGTATATATTGTGATATATAATTGATCAAGTTGTTTGGGGTTTTTTTGGTGACCACTGAGGCATAAAGAACATCACTGAATAAATTGCCATTTAATTCCACTGTTTGATAATGTCCTAGACTTGTAAAATGGGAATATTACAAAAATCTAGAAGTTCTAATCCAACATATATTTTATCTTTTCGAGGTTCTGCACCAAAGAACAAAGCAGAACGTCATAGTCCAAGCAAGTGTACAACTTTTGAAAGGAAAGGATGTTATGAAAGAGCAACAAGATAATGAAAGAATGAAAAGTGAGTGGAAAATGTAAAAAGCCTCTCTATAATGTCATATGAAATAGGCGTCTCACAAAGTACTTCCAACTGGTGTATAAATACACAATGGACTGGTCATCTTTAGAATCAAAATCTTTGGTAAAATTTAATAATATAATGTTTTGAAACACCCAAAATAAAGTTTTATAAAAAGTGAAATTATCACCAAAATGCCATTCTTAAAAAACAAAACAATAGATGGGAATTTTTTTCATTTATTAACTGGTTTTTTCTTTCTTTTCTTTAGGAGATCCCCCTTAAAAAAAAACCAAAAAAACAATAACAACAACACAATAACAAAATACAAAACAATACCTAGGATAGTGGCAAGGACGTGGAGAGGGTTAAATTACCTTTTTAGATTGTCAGGTTTGCCCCATCCTTTGGTGAAAAACTTTGATAAAAGGAGACTTCTGTAAAACTGATCAATTTTGCTGTAGACCATTTTTTATCCAACAGATTTGATCTCAAAACAGAACTTCTGTGTAGGATTGATTATGAAATATTATTTTAAAATATTGTCTCCATCAAACAAATATGTTTAAGACAACCATCAATAGGCAGCAAAATAAGGAGTTGTATAAAATATTTTGTGGGATAACATAAAAAATAGAAGTCAATGATGGCAAAATTTGAAGTGCAGAGTTTTCTCTCGCCAACCCTCTTATATATTCAACATCATTAAGCCTTTCACACTATCAAGATGGGGGGTCCCCGATATTTCAGTTGGTAGAGCACTCACTTCACACACACAAAGGGACCAAGATCGATCCCGCCTGTAGTCAAGATTTTTTCTGATATCCAGCAGTGAATGGGTAGCTAAGTCTGTTAGATTTGGTGGAAAGTACTTTGCGATAGACTAGCGGCCTATCCAAAGGATAGCAAGCAATTGCTATTGTCCGTTTCACACTACAGAAACCGGGATAACCTCAGGCTCCATGGGCCCGATGGCTACTCTGATGGACTACTATCAAGATGAGTGTGATAAGAAAGGCTGTCATTATTCCCAGACGCCTGTCTGGAGATAATGAAAATTGGTTATACCCAGACAGGTGTCTGGGGATAACAAAAATTGTTTATCCCCAGACGCATGTAGCAAGTGGGCAGAAAGATTTTATGCAAAATGCCAAACTAGGCGTGAAAAATACCAAATATTCTAGAAAAAATACTAGTGGTTGTGTCCCAAAACAGTTAATATATCAAGTGATATTTATCACAAGATGAAAGTAAATAGTGATCAAATGTCAAATCCAGCTCTTTTAAAAAAAATTATTTTAAAGCAAATGGATCAATGAAATTTCTTTTGTTACTTTGATCTGAAAACGTCAAACTGGCAATTCGACTTTTTATTTTCAACCAGGAAGAAAGAATCATCAAATCTGTTCATAGTCCACCAACCATTTAAATTTTCACTACCTACCTACCTGTTAACTTTATTGATCATCTCTTGTTTCTATAATTTGCTCATTCTGGCCACAATTTTGGGGATGACCGGGAATTATTTTTTATTTCGCGGACGAATTCCTAGGCCATGGTGTTGTTCGCCCCAAAGCCCAAAACCAACACCTGTTATTTTCCTGTCTTCTTCGCACAAGACAATACAATTTAGTATCACACGTCCATAAAACTAGATCCAACAACATATTTTTATTCGAATCAGAGATGAAAATAACTACCGAAACAAGGAAGCAAAAATGGTGGAAATATGTTTAGCTCATAAATGAATTTAAGATATTCCGATAGCGGTGTGGATAGACAGCTCAGTGGGTTAGGCCACCTTTCATTTTACTCCTTTTAGCTGCACAAATTCAAACCAGTCGCGACACACACTTTTTTTTTTTTTTTACTTTTTCTTTCTTTCTTCCCAATTGATTTTCATTGTTTTCACTTTTGTTCCGAGTTCCGAGCGAGAGTTTTTTTTAATCAGTTGAATTTTTTATTTCTCCGATAATATTATTTCATTATTCAATTTGCTCTAGATCTATTATTGTTTTTTTTGTTTTGTTTTGGTCAAATAATAATAATAATAATAATAATAATATAATAATAATAATAATAATAATATAAAATAATAATTAATAATAAAATAATAATGTAATAATTGTTATTATTATTACTATTACCATCATAATCATTATTATATTATTATCAATAATAATATTACTTTTAATATTAATACTCTTATTATCATACTATTACTATTATTTTTATTTTATTATTATCATTATTATTATTATTATTATTATTATTATTATTATTATTATTATTATTATTATTTATTATTATTATTATTATTATTACTATTATCATTATAATTATAATTATAATTATTATTATTATTATTGTTAACACTATTCCCTGCTCCGAGGGAAATCTCTCTTTTTCTTTTTTTTATATTTTGACCTAAACCTTAGAGTTTTTTGTTTGCTAAACCTTTATGTAAATGTTCCGTTTCTGAGCATGAATTTCTTAAATTGTTTTTATTTTTAAAACAATTTTGTTTGTTTTTTCTCCTCTATCTGACCATTTGGTCGCTCTCTGAATATTTCTGTTTGTTTGCTTTTTAATTATTTATTCTTTTTAGACACTATTTGAGATCGGAGTGGGGACGAATATATTTGCTAGACAGAAAACTAGAGAGAGAAAAAAAGAGAGAGAGAGAGAGAGAGAGAGAGAGTTTAATAAAAAAAAAAAAAAAAAGAGGTGGGGGGGGAGGATGGATGGGACATTTATCCCTTTCAACGTTCTGAAAAAGAAGACGGAATTTAAAAAAAAAAAAAAAAAAAAGTGACGTTACCAGGATTCGAACCCACAACCTCGATTCTGGTCAAACTTCCAGGGCAGACGACTAAACCATTCGGCCATTACACCCACTTTGTAGTCAACGCATATTGTGTATATGTAGTAACAACTGATTTTAATGTTGGTTAATTTTATGTTTTTATAGATATTTTATTAACTTTCCTTATTTCTATGTGCATCTGGAAACATTCCATATTCTGGAATGTGGATTATTGTTTAAAAGAGCGGAGTTTCAAATATGCGTCTGGGGATAATCACAGCGGATAAGAAATTCTAGAACAACGTTAAAAAAAAAAAAGCTGACTACTTGTTGAAAGGGGACTTGAGGTTGGGGGAAAAGAGGGTTGGTTACTGGCGGCCAAAATTAAACAAACTGCTGCACCCCCTTCATTTTGATGAAATTTGGCACAGCATAGATAAATGAATTATCTAGATGAGCTTTCTTTTATCTTTTTCGCAGACTCAATTATGAACAAAATTACAAGTTTTAAAATTAGATATTTTTTTTTTTTTATCAAACTATTACTTTTGATGGAACGTGCCTACACAATACTACTCATTGATGTCAAAGTCAATCACAACAAAAGAAAGCTTGATCTCTGACTCTGATCTTTAAACTTAACCTTTAAATTGTTACTAAACCGTTCAGATACCATGATAAAGAATGCAACAGTGATTAATTGGAATTATGTTATTCAAATTTTAACCTAAACTAGCGCTTCACTTTTCGAATGGCTTTTTGGCACCTGTGTAAAGAGGCTGGAATCAGACTCAAGACTGCCTACTACACTTACTTATACACCCTGTGTCTGTGTGTCGGAGTATCTGGTGACAATGTTTACAGTTACAGTTAGTGTTAGAGTTCCTAAGTGCACGCCCCCTTTTGTCTAATGGGTCAATGTGAGAAAAATGAATTGCTGCGTCTCATTCTTTTAATTTGTAATGCGATTCATTGAGTATTCGAAATCCGTTGTTCATGAGTTACCAACAATGAGATTGAGATGTGAATGAATGAATAAGACGAGGGCCAACTTCTACTTCTTGAGGCTAAGCCTCAGGTCAAGTTTATCCCAGGTCAAAAGTTCAGACTCTACACCGCGAGCCATGACTGCA
>NC_088363.1:58257160-58259660 GCF_034508935.2 Berghia stephanieae | reverse complement strand
TCTATCTGTGTACAACACAATTGAAATCCTTTAGGCACATAATGAACTCGACAAAATCAATGTTATAAACTATATGGATTCGTGACTGAATTGATCCGTCTTCTAACAACACTCGTTTTCAAACTGAAGGATAACAACAAAATCATGGCCTTTTTATAATGTTATTATTGGAATGATTAGCACTGGATGATTATACTGGTTTTTTTCCAATACTACCGCCCCCCCCCCCCCTCCCCCACTACCAAATGGGGCCATTTAAAAATAAAACGATATATTTTCCAAATGATACAGCACAATAATATCTTTAGTGATAATGCAACGTGTATGTCTATATTCCGGTAATTGCCTTAATTTGTAATTGGATTATATTGGAGATCCGTGATACATTTTTAGACTCATTATTTTGAATAAAAAGAGAAACGGGATTTTCCCTTCTTATGGGTTAGAGTGACAAAGCCATTCTAATTTGAGATTATAATAGCCGTATAATGATATTTATAGTCATTATGATCAGATGAATTTATAGATGTAGTTCATAGAATTCTTTGAGACAAAATGTTTGTTATCATAATAATGCGACTCTTTAGCTTTAGATCACACGTGACCATAAATGTAAATATACTTTCCAATAAAAGATACAACACAAAATCTCTGGTGATAAGACAACTAATGCGTCTAGATATAGATATAGTTCATAGAATTCTTTGAGATGAAATGTTTATCATAAACAATGCTTTAGATCACACATGATTATAAATGTAAATAAACACGTAAAGTTTACATCATCATCCTCAATATCAAGTCATCCACCACAAGGACTGAAACGGTAAAACCCGTTCAGTTCCTCAAGCCTACCTTATATAGATATAGTTCATAGAATTCTTTGAGATGAAATGTTTATCATAAACAATGCTTTAGATCACACATGATTATAAATGTAAATAAACACGTAAAGTTTACATCATCATCCTCAATATCAAGTCATCCACCACAAGGACTGAAACGGTAAAACCCGTTCAGTTCCTCAAGCCTACCTTATATAGATATAGTTCATAGAATTCTTTGAGATGAAATGTTTATCATAAACAATGCTTTAGATCACACATGATTATAAATGTAAATAAACACGTAAAGTTTACATCATCATCCTCAATATCAAGTCATCCACCACAAGGACTGAAACGGTAAAACCCGTTCAGTTCCTCAAGCCTACCTACCCCCCCCCCCCCCCCCCCCCCCCCCCTCATTTTGAATGGAAAGACACCAGTGCTTTCAGATTTTACAAATTTACTTCTAGCTATTAAAACATCACGGCAAAGACATGGCAATGATTCAGCCCGCCAAAATAAAATCCACAAAGTCGGTGGTACCATAAAGCCATAAATAAAACAAACTGATAACTCAAAACTCCAGATTGTAGATTGATGATATGCATTAAGATAAAATACTCACGACATCCGCCAGCCGGATTAACCATACCAACACACAGAATTATGTGTATCATTTAAAATTTATAGTCTGATTGATATAATTGAGTGAGAACTGAGTAAAAATAATAAGAAAGCGTTGAGTAACGTCCACTTCGTTCCTTATTCGAGTCTGAGTACCGGTAATAGCGGTACTGACCTTGCCAGTAATTTCTCGAGACCAAGAAGCTGAGTACCGGTGCTGACAGAAATGGAGAACGAGAGGAGAAAAGAGGTCTCGGTGTCATTCGAGGAAGCCTGTGACGACAGGGAGACATCCCGCAACGTAGTGGGGTGATTTGTGTGGGACCTTTTCATAAACCTGCCAGTTGAAAAGCCAAGTAAAATATCGGGAATTCGGTACAAAGAAATTACCAACAGCTATTACCGTACCGAACCGGTACTGGGGATTCCCGATATTATTAATATAGAAAATCCTAAGAGATTACTGGTAAACCTTATTACTATTGCTATCTTAATATGATACCCGACGACGCCGTTATGCACCTGAGGAGAAGGGTTTCAGCTGAGTGGCCTGCTCGATAAGTAGGTCGATACTTATTGCTAGACGTTTTTTGAGAAAATTTTAGTTCCCGGTAATAGTACCGATAATACGAGAAGGATAGAGGATAGATAAGGGGGGGGGGGGGGGGGGGGGGGTGTTTCTTTTTTTACGAAACCCGCCGAAACAAGACAAAGTTATGGGAAGTAGGCAGCAGTGGGGAGTGTACACAAGGGTTGAGTGAACCTGAGACTATGGTTTTCGACGGGTTTCGTAAAAAAGCAATTACTTCATAATTTAAGTTAAATACACTCATTTCTTTCTGTTAGAAATATCTACGTAGTTTAAAAGTTTTAGGAAGTCAGATCTGTATTAACAGCACCATAATAACTTTATAATATAAAGTAAACTCGGAGATGTGATAATTTATTCATGTCTCCTGTGACTCTATAAAATGATAATTGCCTAATAATAATAATTATATATATATTTGTTTGTAATGACAATAATCAGTTATAGATACCTGTCACTT
>NC_088363.1:58199660-58244660 GCF_034508935.2 Berghia stephanieae | reverse complement strand
AGTTGTTTATTGCTCTCTTTGTGAAAACACCAACATAATGCGATGTAAGATTATGGTAACATCGAACATTGCACTTAAAAGGTTAACAACATTTTACCTCCACAAAAATGAGATCCTCAGCGCACGATCCATTATGTGTGCTCAAATCGTTGTAGAAGGGATCCCAAGCCAACAGCAACACGTAACATGTAATAAAAAAATGTCATTTACGGCGTCTTACGTGCGTCATGTAAGACGCCATAAATGACATTTTATCTTTTAGACAAAACTACTATTTGAAAACAATATGAACCTTCTTACCAATAAAAGTTGGATGGGTAAATAGCTATGTAACTGTGAAGCCGCCAATGCCTTTTACTTTCACTTTAATAGATAATAATATAGGAAGTAAAAAATGAAACCATGATAAGATATCTTTTGCCTGTTCCTTATAAACAAATCTATACGATTCAGATTGATTAAATTCATTTTTTTAAAAATTAATGGAAATAATTTTTGTTTATCTATTTGAACCCAAGCCTTTGTTAAATAGTTTCTTTTTTTTTCTGAATAAAATGATATTAACAACAACCACTTTAAATTGTGCGGCATTGTGGTCTCATTGTATGGCTATTGCCTTCGGAACGGTGAATACCTGGTTTGAATACCGCTCAGGAAGGTGCAAAGTTAAGTCTTTGGTAAAAGCTCTTAGTCTTTACTCCCATTCTTTACAGCACTCATGTGTGGAATGAGTACGTGGTCGGAAACAGCGTTGTCTTTGCCGATTCTTTTTTGTTGTTGTTTTACAAACGCATTTCAGATATCCTCTCTTTCTTAAGGTTAAATGTTACTGTTGGCTTGAAACGCATTGAAAAGCGCTTTGAACGCATTCACTAGAAATCGCGTTATATTGATTGATACGCAGCGCTTAAGTAAAATACTCCCACGTTCTGCTCGCAAGACGGATCATACGATAACACAAAACTATCTCCTATAAGATTTATAAGAGGGACTTTAGTGAGACTAATATACGCCAAAATCAACAATCATGAGCTGAGTGTCCACAACTTCATTCATTCAATAAAATTTCAAGTTCATTTTTGTCTGTTTAAAAAAAAATCTTACTTCGAGCTCCCAAAAATCTATTTTTGTCTTCGAGCAGTCTTATCAACCGACCAATATGCACAACTGCGGATGCACGCTACTAGTTTATTTTAGACTTAGTCATCTTCCAACCTTTACATTCGAAATTATTCAGAATTATCGCTGAATAAATATTAATTGAGCAAACTATTATTCAAGGGTTGCTATTTACTATTTATTACAAGACAGTTTGCCCGTTAGTGGGAGGCGTAATAATAAACGTAATAAATAACTATAATATATACAGACAATTTATGGTAATCATGGCATCGGTATTTGACTAATCCAATAATTCCTCCTGCTGATTACCATAATGTGGAATATTTACTTCCATTCAACTTCACACCTTGGGAGAAACTAGGTTGTGAGAGAAATTAATATCAATGAAAGAAGCTGATTCATAAGGCAATAAATATTATAACGGTATGAAAACTTAAGCGGGGAAAGATGCTGCTGAGAGGAAATATAATGAGTTGAAAGTTGTATGTGAGTATATAAGTGTGAAGGCGTGCATGTGTGTGTGTGTGTGTGTGTGTGTGTGTGTTTGCTACGTTAACGGGACAATTTCATGTTTGCACACTCACGTTAAGTGGACACACCCCGTTAAGTGGACGTCCTGATAATGTTTTGATGTCAAAACCAGACTTCCCGCCAGTTTTTAGATCACCTGACAAATTATTTCCAAGAAATGAGTTGGTCTTTGCAACGGAGCGATTTTGTCGTTTAGACACACAGCTCTATACACACCGCGAGTGTATGCCGAAAATTGCGGTGTCCCGATAACTGCAGAGTAAAGTTAATTACGTGTGTATAGGCTGTGTGTATGAAATTGGACCTCGTTGTTTTCGTTTCTTAGACTCAAACTCAAAGATGGAGGACCGTAGCAGTAGTCCAGTTTATGCGGTATAAACAATCTTACTTTAATATTTTATGTTTGAGGCCTACATTACAATTTCTACTGTAGTTTTACTGCATTTCTTAATTATTTTATTTCACTTGTCGTTCTTTCATATCTCTATACATAGAAATAATAAATAACTTTAACTAGCAGGTATTCCCGTTCTACGAAAGAAAACGAGGAGGGATAAGCAGCCATGGATAGATAGATAGATAGAGAGACAGACAGACAGACATACATACAGAAAGAAAGACATATAGATAGATAGATAGATAGATAGATAGATAGATAGATAGATAGATAGATAGATAGATAGATAGATAGATAGATAGATAGATAGATAGATAGAAAAACAGATATATTCATAGAAAAAATAGAGATAGATAGACAGACCTACAGGAAGACAGATGGACGGACAGACAGATAGATAGATAGACAGACAGACAGGCAGATAGATAGATAGATAGATAGATAGATAGATAGATAGATAGATAGATAGATAGATAGATAGATATATTTATTGATTGATTGATGGGAAGGGTCCAAGGCTTTTGAGAGAGAGAGAGAGAGAGAGAGAGAGAGAGAGAGAGAGAGAGAGAGAGAGAAATAGAGAGAGAGAAATAGAGAGAGAGAAATAGAGAGAGAGAGAAAGAGAGAGAGAGAGAGAGAGGAGAGAGAGAGAGAGAGAGAGAACGTCTGTTGTACTGTAAGTAGGTTAGGAATTCGAAAATTTGAGATCACAGCTATCTGCCTGAAATAAAATAAATACATGAATATATAAATCAAAACGTACATTAGTAGTACCAAAACTATAATGACGATCGGGAGGACAAAGGGGTGATAGGAGGATTAATCAATCAACAGTTACACTCACCTATTCACAACTAGATATTCCAGATAAAAAAGAAGAAGAAATGAGTATATCCTTTGAACTCTGACCCCTCTATTTTGTTTTCTTGGATAAATCTCATTTCGTCTCATAGCTCTTATAAAAGATTGGAAACACAACCGGTACTGGAAGTTATTTGTGGAGGAGGTCGTCGTTTTTATGGCGACTCTGAATATTTTCAAAAAATTACTTTTTAACTAATCAAATTGTGAAGAAACCAAACATTATTTTTTAATCATTTAGATACTACTCCCAGCCTTTCGTCGTTCCCAATCCAGATATGACTGTTCTTGGTTAGTCAGTTTTTCAATTTATATAGAGCTATAGTGTTTGGGGCTTTGTTCCATTACAATAAGATAGTATATTATGAGAGTTCAATTATATGTACACGGTGTTCACCGATATGCTTCCTGTCGTCTGTTCAGTTACAATAAGATAATCCACTCCGATTCACAATCCGATTTGTAACTCTTTTAATCTTCGCTTCCTTATCCATTTATTTCAATAATCTTTCTTGTTCTTCTAGTTTTTCTTGTTCTCGTTTCTCTTCTTCTTCTCCACCTGTTGTAATTTATTCTTTCCTCGCATGATTTTTCGTCATATTCATTTTTTTCATCCTTCTTCATCTTCAGACATTGACTGCTTGTCAAACTGATCTAGATCTAGTCTTTGGAGAAATGCGAAAAGACTTACAGACTTACAGATTATGTTTTCAGATATTGATGACGATCCTAATGACAGTGATTATGTCCATGATTCTAGTGATTCAGACTTTGACTCTTTTCCGACATTTTTACCAGTTGGTCTTTTAGAAAAACCTGTCACTGTAACAGTTACGGACTCAAGATCACAGGAGTACACAGATTTATCAGGCTCTCAAGAAAATGTAGGCAACCAATTAACAGTGAACCAAAATAGAATTGAGGGATGTTATCTGCCAAACACAAGAGGAGATTCTAAAAAGCATTTCTGTGTTTTTTGTGGTAAACAGCAGGCAAAGTTAAAACGTCATCTTTTATCACAACACAAGAATGAAAAAGATATGGTGCCTTTACTTAATGCTACTTCCCTAACTAAAAAAGATGAGCTTGCCAAACTTCGCAATGCTGGTGACCATGCACACAATATCAATACGCTGATGCAAGCAACAGGCATGGTGGTGGTCAAAAGAAGGAAAAAAACATTAACTCAAGTAAGCAACTTTGTGCCATGTTTGAGATGTATGGGTTGGGTCTCTAAGAAAGATCTTTGGAGGCATAAATGTGTAAACAAAGCTGAAAGTGTACCCCGGAAGCATTTGGTTAAACAAGAAAAGTTGCTTTTACCACAGGCATCTGACAACGATCTGTATAATGAAATAATGGTGTCTTTACGGAATGGCCCTATTTCAATCGTGGCCAAGAGCGATGAAACTATAAAACTTCTTGGCCTCAGAGAGACGACAAAGAACGGACATGACAAATATAGGCACGGGTATATTCGAAATAAATTAAGAGAATTGGCCCGCCTTTCGATTAAGCTCAGGAGTGCACCTAACTGTGAATCGTTGGGACTATCAGACTTCCTTCAACCTGAAAGATTCAAAGATGTCGTCTCAGCTGTAAGAGAGGTGGCAGCCTACTCATAAGACACAAATCAATATGGAATACCATCCCTTGCTCTAAAACTAGGACATAGTTTGGCGCACTGCTGTATTCTGTTGAAAGCTAAAGCTATTGAGACTGGAGATACAGTTATGAAAGAGAGAACAGGTGCATATTATCAGCTTCACACAAGTATGTGGAATCAGGAAATAACTTGCAATGCCGCAAGAAACCTACATGAAAAAAAGAAAAATACCACAAAGACTATTCCACTCACAGATGATGTGTCAAAGCTGTCGAAGTACCTCACTAGTGAAACTGAAAAGTTGACCATGGAAATGTTGGCGCCAAAAGGCATTGTCAAGGAAAAATGGGAAAGACTCGGTGTGATTACGCTCGTACGAATAATATTATTCAACAGAAGAAGGCAAAGGGAGGCTTCAAAGATGAAATTGTCTGACTACACCCAGGGAATAAATACCGACAAGCACAATGAGGACGTTCTCAAAGAGCTTAGCCCTTTTGAAAAAGAACTTTGTAGTGTAGAGTCTTATCACGGATCGAGATAATTGTTGAATGACTGTGACTTTCTATCTTTTGGTTTTAATGCAGTTTATGCCGAATTTGGCATTGTTCTAGGTTAAAGCATGGTTGAATAAAATTTTGAATAAAATGTTGAATTATATGTTAATTTCCTTTATGATTATCATTGCTAGGAAACATAAGCTATTTCTAATCTCTGCTATTGCTATGTTAATCTTAAAACAACAAACAAAATAAACAAAGACAATCAAACAACAACAACAAACAAACAATCAAAAACAAAACAAAAAAACAATGGCGTCATATAGCGGAAACATTTATTCTTCAAACGTACCACTATGATAATGTATGTAAAATAATGCAACCCATAAGGAAAATAATGGTGAATTCATTTCAGAATAAAGTTTAAAGATAGCTATCTTTTCAGTCCAAAGGCTATGAGACTTGTATTATTTAATGACTTAGTCACGAAATAACGATGTACCATCATTTTGTCCTGACATTAATAGGCAAATCTTATTGTTTAGGTTCGATTCCAGAATGGAACCAATGAGAACATAAAAATACAATATTCCAATGCACATAGATTAAGAATCTAGATGCCCGGAGTACATTTCTAAAAAGTCTCTTTTATGTTTGTTTTTCATGTTTTTGTGTAACATGCTTGAGGTTCAAAGGTCATGCGATGTCCACTTAGTGATACGTCCCAATAATGTATGAGTAAAATAATGTTGATATGAAAATTGAAGCAGAGGGCTGAAATTTGGCATACACCAATCTTTTCATGTCTAGGTGATACATTTAAAAAATCAGCCTGTTTGTATTATTGGTTTTTGAGCTATGATACGTCCATACAATGTAGGATTTGGTGAGAGTCCTCTTAATGTGTCCGAGACACGTACGTGTGTGTGTGTGTGTGTGTGTGTGTGTGCGTGTGTGTGTGCATGTGTGTGTGTGAGTGTGAAAATGAATGTGAATGAAATTGATGGGATTGGAGTTTCTCAACTTAGAATGCCAGTTTGACCTGAATTTCAATACATTTAGTTTACTTTAAAGACGGACGGACATCGTGATGTTAGAGCGCTCAACTCATAAGCAAAGAATTGGGTGAGTTGAACCACGGCAACCCGATTCAGATATAATTTATTTGATTAATCGTTGCGCTATTGGCTTGCAAATTAAAGTGGTTTAGCTGGACTTATGACAGATGGATGGGAGGAGGGATGGGGTGGGTATGAATGTACGAATGGATGAATAAATAAATGAATGAATGAATTAATTAATTTTGATGGTAGATGGATGAGTGGGTGGTTGATTAAAAAGTAAATAGATAAGTTAGCAGTTCGATGAATGAGTAAATGAGTTGGTGGAAAGATGGATAGGTTGATTGGTGGATGGAAAGTGGTTTGAGAGATAGAGACATTTGATTGCTTGAGCTTGTGTGTGTGTGTGTGTGTGTGTGTGTGTGTGTGTGTGTGTGTGTGATTATTTATGCGTGCAAGGCACGGTTGATAGATGATGATTAGACTAACCAATATGTCACCCATGGCCTTTAAGACATTATTATCTCCGAGTAGTTAAGGTGCTGAAAATGTATTAATGGCCAGAAATAATACGAAACTTATGATAACTTTATTTTTTATATTGGAGAAAAATAAAACCGCTTCTGAAGTTAAAAATAACCCTGCTAACATTTCAGATTTTTGTATTTGTTAATTCAGCTTTTGCGGGTTAAATACCATACTCTGGAAAAACTCGAATTTAAAATGATGGCCAGAAAACTCGTCCTTCAAATATCGATTGATTTACATGACCCTCATCTTGGCAAAAACTCTCAAACCTGGGACTTCGCGAAGTCTCAGGTTTGAGATATTTTGCCAGGACGAGGGTCATGTAAATCGATCGATATTTGACGGACGAGTTTTCTGGCCAGATTTTGAAATACGAATTTTAATTTCCCTGACTACGGCAGTTTTCTAGTTTAAAAAAGGGGCGTGAATGATTGGGTGACTGGGAAGGAAAGCACCCGGTGGCAATAGAGAGCTGATTGGTGGTAAACGTAGAGTGAGTGAGTGTAAGGATTTGGTGTGATGCAATCCTGATGGGTTTTGATAATAATATAATAAATTTGTCATTGGATTGGCGGAAGCAAAGTCGGATCCAAGCTGTTTAGCCTATTGATCTCTTAATGTATTGATTAATGTGGTGTGTGTGAGATCCAGATCCAGTAGTCAGACCCTGAAAGAAGGAAACAAAAAAAAAAGGGGGGGGGGGGGGGGGAAAATATTGTGGTATTGAAAGGGTTAAAACGAATACAGTGGGTCAAATGAGTTTGTAAAAGAAATGGATGGATGGCTGAGGGATTGGTAGAGAAATGGATGGATGGAAGGATGGATTGATGGATGGATCGATGGAAAATGAAGAGGGTGGGGGGGGGGGGGGGGGGGGGATTGATGGTTAAATGGAATGCCAGTTGTACTCGTGAAATAAAAGTTGTTGGGGGAAAAACCCTTTGTGAATTCGTTACAGGGGTACCGCACTAGGGCAGGACTGTCCTGGGACAGTCCTGTCCCAAATCTGTAACATTTATAATTTAATATTTGAATCAATTGATAAAAAGAAGGATGAATAGATGGGTGGGGGGGGGGGGTTGATTGAATTGGAGGATCCTGTACTGTATGAAATGGAAATATGATTCCATATGGCCTGCTGGGGGGTCTAAAAGAAACATTGTGTTGTTGTTGTAAAATAGTTGTAGTAGTAGTAGTAGTAGTAGTAGTAGTAGTAGTAGTAGTAGTAGTAGTTGTAGCAGTAGTAGTTGTAGTAGTAGTAGTAGCAGTTGTAGTAGTAGCAGTAGTAGTAGTAGTAGTGGTAGTAGTAGTAGTAGTAGTAGTAGTAGTAGTAGTAGTAGTAGTAGTGGTAGTAGTAGTAGTATTAATAGTAGTAGTAGTAGTAGTAGTAGTAGTTGTGGTAGCAGTAGTAGTAGTAGTAGTAGTAGTAGTAGTAGTAGTAGTAGTAGTAGTAGTCGTAGTAGTAGTAGTAGTAGTAGTAGTAGTAGTAGTAGTAGTAGTAGTAGTAGTTTGTTGTTGTTAGTATGTAGTAGTAGTAGTAGTAGTAGTAGTAGTAGTAGTAGTAGTAGTAGTAGTAGTAGTAGTAGTGTAGTGTAGTAGTAGTAGTAGTAGTAGTAGTAGTATAGTAGTAGTAGTGTAGTAGTAGTAGCAGTAGTAGTAGTAGTAGTGTAGTAGTAGTAGTAGTAGTAGTAGTAGTAGTAGTAGTAGTAGTGTAGTAGCAGTAGTAGTAGTTGTATTAGCAGTAGTAGTAGTAGTAGTAGTAGTAGTAGTAGTAGTAGTAGTAGTAGTAGTAGTAGTATAGTAGTGTAGTAGTAGAGTAGTATGTGTATAAAATATAGTAGTAGTAGTAGTAGTAGTAGTAGTAGTAGTAGTAGTAGTAGTAGTATGTAGTATGTAGGTAGTAGTAGTAGTAGTAGTAGTAGTAGTAGTAGTAGTAGTAGTAGTAGTAGTAGTAGTAGTAGCAGTAGTATGATGAAAATCTGGATGCATTTGCGTTTAGAAAAGTTGGAACAGACGCACTACAAACGTAATTGAGTGAAGAGGATTAGATAGACAGATGAGTGTGTTGAAAGATAGATGAATGTATCGGATAGATATATTGATGAAAGTCACTGATTGACAATAAAGTGGATTGAAAATACAGGCGGTTAGATCAAAATGATTGAGTTGATGTTTGGATAAATGGATAGACAGATAGGTAAAACATTCTTCCATTTCCTGAATAATGCAAAAGCATGACAAAGAACTAAAAAAAATTGTTGATGAAGATTAGAATCAACATTTTAAATGTTTTATTAACAGCGTCTTTTCTATATAAAAAGTTGAAAACTATTTAATCATGTTTTTTGTTTTTATGAAAATCATGGGGTCGATGACCTGATTATATAATCATTGGTTGATACGTAGATGGGTCAATAATGGATGGCCCTCAGGGAATATTACGGATAGCCTTCTTTGACCATTATGTAAGTTATTGGTTATTATCGAACTGCTGTAACGAGGTGGCCTTTGTGAATCGGGAAACACACACAAACATACAGTATCCAGGCTCTAGACCTGATGACAGCACATCTTTTTTCCTTGACCAACCCCCCCCCCCCCCCCCCTTTTTTTTTTCTAACCAAAAAAAAAAAAAAAAAAAAAAAAAAAAAACACCCCCCCCAAAAAAAACCCCAAAAATCAAACAAGAAACAAAAAGAAATGAAACACCCCTCCCCAAAACAAATTAGCAAACAAACAAACAAAACAACCAAACAAAAACAACATAAACCTCTCCCCAACCGCCCAGGTACCCCCCCCCCCCCCCCCTTCCAGGAAAAAAATCTACCGCTTCCACCTCCTCCCTCTAAAAAAACAAACAAACTTAAAAAAACCAAACAAATCGAGGCTTTCCTGTGTTACGAATAATATTTCAAAGTATTGTTTTGTGTATTGTACCATAAGCATCATGTACTCGCCTTTTACAAAGCTGTTGCTAATTTCTATTCTCAAGACAAATTTGAAAATAATTTTAAAGATGTTTTATCCATTCTTTTAGTCCCATTATATTGATGCTGTGCGTTTAGGTAAGATACTCACAACATCTGCCAGCCAGATATAACGTACACGTACAACACTTTGCGTAAACTTGAACGTTTATAGTCTGATTGATATTGCGAGAACGAAATTGACTTCACTCAGGTAATTGTCATTGTTTTTAGCCAGCAATTTTTATTGGTAGCTCTCACTAAATTCTATCAATCAGACTATAAACGTTCAAGGTTACATATTATATCGTTTTGTGTGTTGGTGCGGTATTTCCGGCCGGCGGATTGTTGTGAGCTTTATGGCTACGCACACAGCATCAATAATTTAGTGAGAACTAATAATTAAAATGGCTGTCTAAAAACAACAACAAAGAGCTGAGTGCTGTCAAGTTATGTCCCTCTTTACCTTGATTCCCGGTTCTTAAAAACAAAACAAAGAACTCGTACATTCTCTTGGTTGATGTGAACTAAGTAATTGGCAACAGAACACGTTTTTGGAGAAACAACACTTGAATGGTTTAACAATAAGGCAAATGAGGTGATCTGTTTTTATACTAAGTCATACAGTGGCACTTGGGGAAAATGTGGTTAACACTTTAAAATTGATTTGCATTTGTAATAGATGTACTATTTTTATCTGATTTACCCTCAGCATTTCAACAGAAAGTTATTGAGTTTAAATGTGAAGTCGTAGAGAGTTTGAGGTTGGAGGATGTTAATGTTAGTGACCTATAAATATTTCATCATCATCATCATCATCATCATCATCATCATCATCATCATCATCATCATCGTCATCGTCATCTTTATAATTTTTATCATTTTCATCATCATCATCATCATCATCATCATCATCATCATCATCATCATCATCATCATCATCATCATCATCATCATCAAAAAACTGTAATATCGCCTATCACGTGTCATCTCCCGTCCTATATTACTCGTATTATGTTAAATGTTGCTGTTGTCTATGGGATCCTTGTAAAGCACTTTGAGCAATTTTAGTGGATATTGCGCTAACATAAATGTTCTAGTTTTTATTTTGTAGACTTAACCCGGCATATATAATACCGTTTTAAAACGATTGGTCACAAACGTAACACCATTCAGTTTGTCCTTCAGACACCGCCAATGATAGAGGGAAATGAGTCGCTGATTGAGATTTTCTCCTTCAATAGTCATGGTAATTCTAGCAATATGAATACTCTAACTCACTCTGGAAAAACACGTTTTTTACTTTTGGCCAGAAAAAAGTCATCCTGCAAAATTACATCCATCGATTAAAATTACCCTTATCTTGTCAAAAACTCTAAAACCTGGGACTTCAAGGAAGTACATCAAGGAAGTCTTAGGGTTGAGAATTTTGACAAGATGAGAGTCATTTTGATTGGTCGATATTTTACGGACGAGGTTTATGGCCACGATTTTTATTTTTTTAAAAAAAGGTGTTTTATTCCCAGTACAACAGTACTGCCATAATATGTACATTGACAAAAAGCTTTTCTATATTTTTTTTTGGCTACATATTTTTAAACTTCATATTATATCAATCGATTCAAATGAGGTCCTACATATACAGGTCTGCCATCCGAACACACTTATGGGCCTAGATTAACATTGTTGAAATGGACAATATTTCGCGTCATTTTTGTTGTTGTTGAGATTTTCATTACAACAATGAGCTCATAATGAATTGGGTTATCAGACTTGCAAACAAGTGCACATCGGATTAAAACAATCCATAATTGACAAGAATCCGAAAACCTGTGACTTCTTTGAAGTGCAGCTTTATGATCATGTGGTGCTACACTCGCCTCGTGTGTAAGTCCCCGGTTAGATTCATACTGTGTGTGGGGGTCAAAGTCGAAGGTTTGCAAAGGACTCTTTACTTACGTTCTCCAACTTCAGTCAGGTGTAAGTATAATGGGTACTTGGCCGGAAAAAGCGTTGTCTCTGTCGACCACCCCCCCCCCCCTCCCCGCGCCCTCATTGCAATAGCGCCTTACAGGCGGCATGTCTCTTCCCAGATGTTTGGTGATGCAGTTAGCTTGCGACCTATAGGTAAGCACTTTGAACATACTAAGTTGATATGGCGCGACATAAAAATAGCTCAAGCTCAAGCTCGACATAATAGTCCTTCAGAGCCACGAGGGCCATGGAGCCGGAGTTTATCCCGGATTCCAAAGAGTGAAACGAATACTTGCAATTTCTTGCTACTCTTTGGATAGGACGCTAGTCTATCGCAAAGTTCTTTCCTCCAGATATAAAAATACCCATTTATCCAATCACTGCTGTGTGGACGAGGGGAGAAAAAATCTCGAATGCACCCGGGATCGATCTCAGTCCCTTTGCGCGTGAATTTGTTTTTTGAGTGCTCTACCAACTGAGCTATCGGGACCCCCTCACGCTGGACATTGAGACACTCTATCTGGTATAATGTCTGGATGAACCAGGTGTAGAAAAAACTAAATTTAGATCTAAAATAATAGTTAGTTTGACATTTTAGTTTCTGTACTTTGAGAAAGACATTCTTTTCCCACAACCATATAAACTTTACCTTAGCACCTTTACTACCCCCCCCCCCCCCCCCCCCCCCGCTATCCTCTCCTTCCCCGATATTACTACCATGAGACAATGAGTGACATTAATTGGCTCGAACGCTAGAATTTCTAATTACATTAAGCTGATTTTTTTTTCATTGGTTACAGTACCATACTTTGCGATTTTTCTTCTTTGCGTTATATAAAATTTGAAGGGTCTGGAATGAGTGAGCTTTTGGAGGGTTAATTCCAAATATTTATAAAGGCGTTTTGTCAGAATGGGACTGAATAGTGATTTTCATTTTAATAACACTTTATAAGCGCGGATCTCGCTCTACTATCGTGCGGCTACTATGCGGTGTAGTGGTATGCATGATACTAGCTTTAGGATCAGAAGGTCCTGGGTCCGGGCCTCGCTCGACGCATAGTTAAGTCCTTGGGAAAGGCTCTTTATTTACATTCTCTCACAGTATCCAGGTGTAAAATGAGCACCTGGCGTTAGCAGCGTTGTCTTTGTCGAAAAAAATTGTAAAATCGCCTAACAGGCGTCATGTCTCGTTCTACATGTTAAGTATTGCTGTTGACATGGGACCCCTTGTAAATAGCTTTGAGCACGTTTAGTGGATATTGCGCTATATAAATGCACAAGTTTACACTATCTTATCATCCTATTTTACTGTCGTCAACCAGGCCTTCATTGTAACCTCTAATTACATTGCTGTTTTTGTTATTCTCTTGCTGGAATCATCAGAAAATCTGTAGTCATAACAAGATGGATGTTATACTTAATTAAGTTGACAGATTTCAATCAGCGGTAAATTGAAAAAAATGTTTGTTGAAATTTGATGAAAACAGTACTATTAGAAATATGTTTTTTAAGGAACAATCTAACACCAAATTTAAGGCGACAAATTAGGTATCAAATTGAACAAACCCATAAAATCCACAAAGAGTTTACAATGACAGTTTATTCCACCCCTCCCACTGAAAAACCCTATCATTTCTTAGTAAAGACAGCTAATTTCACACCAATAAAATGTACGAAAATATTCTGCACTCGTTGAATATTTTTTTAATTTAACGCGTTCAAAGAATTATTCAACGATTGCGTAGAATTAGCTGATTGGTAATTAAAAATAATCTTTTGGTGCGCATGAATACAATTCCAACTTTTTTATGTTTGGGTCAATTTGTCATTCATGCAGAAGGAGAAAGATACACATGGTGAATAGAAGTACTAAAACTGAACCATTTTGTTACAAAATATATAATATTCCTACTCGGAGGGGTAGAATAAACGTATGCTTCCATTTCTTTGTCTTTATTAAACTCGTAATATTTTTATCATGCAATAACACATACTCGCAAGCTCGTTGTGTTATTGGGCACGATAAAAGTAATTCGTTTAATAAATACGTATAAAGAAACGTATAATAAAAATCTCATCGAACGAAAAAAACAAAGCTGGTCAATAAATTGATGTTCAAAGTTTTGTTCGATTATAGAAAAGATTTTTATGAATCTTTAACCGCTGTTCATTTGATATTTTTAATAACCCTGAGCAAAGTTTTCGAAATTATTTCTACTTGAAGTCCAGCAGTGATGATTTGAAATGAATAATATCCTGCCGTTAAGGGTTAAAGCCCCTTCTGGGATAAAGTGAAAGCAAGTGATAATCTAATTGCTAGCACGATGAAGACTCTCCCCTGCCGTGATGTCACAAAATACATTTTCCTTGTTTTGACCATAAAATTTATTCTTTAGATACCGATCGATTCAAATGACCCTCAACTTGTCTTATGTTATTAAAGATCTAAAAAAGTGTGTATGAAACGGTGCACTGATGGAGGATGATATTTCTGTCTTGTATTTTTCTCTGTGATTTGTCTCTTTCACCAGTGCTGCTCCTTAGTCATTAGTCACTTTGATAACGTTCTCATTCTGCGACCGCTTTAAAGCCCCTTTTAAAAATAAGGTGAGTTATTTTAATCGTGAATATTCGAACCCTCCCCTCCCCCCCCCCCCAAAAAAAAAAGAGGATTGAGACCTTTTATTATTTCAATCGATCGATATTTGGAATAAAAGTTTCCGGGCAAAATTAATTTTAAAAATTGTTATGTCAGACTGCAGGGATATTTTTAATATTATATTGTTGGCAAACATTAAAAAAAAATAATCTACGAGATTCTTTCCACTGTTGTTCAATATTATATCTTAAAAAAAAAACAAAACCCAAAGCTGCCCATACAATGGAGTAATATGTCACTTGGGGCGTGGCATTGATCGAAAACTCTAGCCACGGCGTGACGTTTTTGGGGAATCCGTTTTAAGTACATTACCTATTGAACAATTGTTAATGAGTACCTGATGATAAACATTGCAAAAGGACAAGTACAAAACTTTCCACAGATTTCCTTGTCGCATTTTTCCTGACAAATTTTCAATAATTAAAGTCTTGTCGTAATTTTATTTTATTTAAATTGCGAAAGTTTTTTTTTTTATTACACGTAATTGTAACAATCCATGCATCTTGTTGAAAAACAGTTGGTAGTGTCGCGTAAAATGGGGTGACTTGGGCAATCAGGGCCCACTTGGATGACTTTCTTGAAATACTCTCAAACCACAACACTAAATAATATATAGTATTATAAATTCCGACAATATTAAAACAAGCCCACAATTAATTGCATCAGACTTGCATAAATTTACACGTAGATATCTATGTTGTGTAAAAAAATGAAGACAATTATTTCACTCACTTTTCGTGAAAGTCATAGTACAAAGTAAATACCGTAACTCTGTGAGACCTTGACAAAGTTCAAATTCATAACGTTCGAAGCGAAAGTAAACTGGTATAAAAACTCTTTTTTATGATTATTGAGGTGAACTTTTAAAAAGTAGTCATAGGAAACAATATGAGGCCATGGGGCCGGCGTTTATCTCGGTGTCTAAAGCGTCAATTTTTCTATTACAATTGCTCATTACCCTTAGGATAGGACGCTTGTTTATCCCAAAATCCTTTCCCTCAACTCTAAGAGATCTAACAACTCAGTCACTTCGGGATGAGCAGGGGAGACGGAAAATAAAACTTGACAATATCTGGAACCGATTTCTATCCCTTTCCTTGTGGGGTGAAATGATCTATCAACCGATCTTTGAATATTGACTGTAAATGATCTAGAAAGCGAAAGATTGGAAACAAAAGAATAGCAAAAGTAGTCACTCAAAGCGTCGATAACTTTTGTTGGACAAAGTAAGTTGCTTACTTTTGTTCGGAAAGAACCAAAAGGAGTCTCTCTCTTTCTCTCTCACTCATTCTTTCTCCCTCTCTCTTGTTTCTCTCTCTCTCTCGCCCTCTCTATCTTTCTCTCTCTCTCTCTCTCTCTCTCTCTCTTTCTTTCTCTCTCTCTCTCTCTCTTTCTTTCTTTCCCTCTCTCTCTCTCTCTCTCTCTCTCTCTCTCTCTCTCTCTCTCTCTCTCTCTCTCTCAAAAGCTCGATCGCCAATTCATCTCACCCCCGAACTCAGAAGTAGCATCCAGATAAACACCCCCCCCCCACACACACACATACACACACACACACACACACACACACACACACACACATGTATTCGCACAGACAGATACAAAATGCCAGACCCAATCCCGCCCGTCTCTATTCGTCTCCTATCGATCCCAATCACATCACCAAAACACTTCCCTGACACTCTTGTATCTCCATCCGTTCATCTATTCATTAACACATTCGACTAAGCACCCTTACAACCAGTCGTTCTAGACCTAGCTCATCAGACTGTCTATTCAGAAATTTACAACAATAAAAACCATTTACTCATAATATAAACTTTAGAATCTACTGGGTTTTTAAAATCGACTTTTTAAGCTTTATTTCGATAGCACTTCTACGTTTTTTGTTTGTTTTTTGTTTGTTTGTTTTTTTATTGGGGGGGGGGGGGTGGCTGGTGGGGGTGGAAATTGTTTCTCCCTCCCCCCACCCTTCCCTTTAAAAAATTTTTTTTGGGGGGGGGGGGGGGGGGGGGGGGTGTTTTCCCTTTTGGTGAATTTTGATCGGCATATTTCGTGAGCATACTTAAGGAGTGCTAGCACATATAATTTGGGTTTAACAATGGATCCATTTTTGTCGCTGTGGTGCACAGATAAATGTCTGTGCTGCGGTGTATCGATACGGTCTCAAACATGCTACATGCCCTCTCTTATGTTCACTGCTCTATCATCGGGAAATTTTAAAGCATGTAAAGCGTTAAAGTCATGGTTTTTGATCGTGAATAAACGCTATCTAAATACAATCATTTTTTGTTGAAAAAAATATTAATCCACTTCCACGTGATTTGCTCGGAGAATAAGCGCATTGAGTACGGTAGAACCATAGAAATGTACTACGTAGCAATAATATTAGTGCAAGACTAACTCTATTTAAAAATCAATATGGAATCAGCTCATCAGACAGTCTATTCAGAACTTTTCAGCAACACAATTATTTTCCAGCATTTTAAAAATTGTATTATTATTTATTTACTTTTTTTTTCATCTCTGATGGTTACATACTCTTCATGTTCACCTCGCGTTGCGATCTAGATAGTTGTTTAAAATACTGAAAGTTTATAGAAAAATGTGACTAAAACAAACAACTAAAAAAAATAAAACTGGTAAGCATGATGTCTAATAGAGAATTTAAAGCTTAAAACATATAAAGTTTAATAAAAGATGTCTAGAAATGTTTTCATTCGCAAAAGGGAGTTTCGTTCATAAATTTCAACAAAACTCCATTTGCCTGATTCTGATGCTTTTGATATTAAGTCATATTATGTCCTCGTCTTGTAGATTTAGACATGATTCCAGATTGATCAGATCTGCGCATGCGGTATGTTGAAAAAAAAAATAACACGTTTTAAAAATTTTGGTCAGAAAACTAGTTCTTCAAATATCGATCGATTAAACTGACCCTCATCTTCTCAAAAACTCTCAAACCTGGGACTTCAATTTGAAATACCAGGTTTGAAAGTTTGAAAAGAGGAGGATCACTTTAATCGATCGATATTTGAAGGACGAGTTTTACGGCCAACAATTTTTAATGTCATTTTTTTCCCCATAGTACTGCAGATTTGGCATTGCGCTGTTCGTGTGAAATGTCTTGGGACAAGGTCACAAAGCGATAGTGTATTGTAACCATAATTTCTTGTCAAAGACGACAACTAAACGTGTTCCAATTTTAAAAGAAGCACCATAAGAATTTGCGTTTAGGGCTAGTGTGAGCACTTTTAATTCTTAAGAGGCGGACTTCAAGTTTGCCCCAGCTTGACATCATATTGTACCCTTTTCATTAAGATACCGATGACACCGATGTGACGCTGGCTTTAATGGCCTCATCGCTGTTACTGATCTCTTTTTGTGTATAATATAGATTGTTGCCTCTGTTACAATCAATATAGATAGATGGACAAACAAATCGTTTGAAATAAATTCACACCCACTGTCAAAGGGTTAACTATATTTTCCAGACTCACTACACAGCCGTACAATGGCAAAACACATTTTATATTGGTCAAATTATATTTAAACCCAAGTATCGACTGATTAAGGGATCTCCAACTTGTTATATATATATATATATATATATATATATATATATATATATATATATATATATATATATATATATATATATATATATATAAATTTAAACTACGGTCAACATTTAAAGTAAAAGTTTCCTGGCCAACGTGTACTTATTTGCAGGTCTGATAACCCAAAATGTTATGGGCTCGTTGTTGTGATGGACATACTCTCAAACCAACCAACGCAAAATATTGTCCATTACAACAATGTTAAGTAAAGCCCATAAATAATCTTGCATTCGGTTATTAGACCTGTAAATTAGTACACGTCGTTCCTGGGCAAAATGAAAAAAAATGTATTCTGTCAGACTGCGACAGAACAGTCTAGATGGGCAGATATTGGAGATGATAGACACTGTGAGCTCTGGTGATTGGATTTGTCGTTGATATTTGCTTCTATTAATTGTTTTCGTCCTTGCAGGGGAATGCGATATTGAGCGAACAATATAATAAATGGAATTGATCATAATAATATTTGCTACATAGCATGCGAATTGGTCAAACGCTCATCGGTTGTGACTGGCAAAATTAAATAATGATATAGGTACGGTTGATTTATAACCCGTACACAAACCTATGTGTAAACTTAACCATGAAATATACAGCCTATCGGATCGATTAGGACTAGAATTGTTATCCCCCTTTGGTTGAAATAGAAATTCAAGAAATATGTGGTATCAACTACTTTCTATTATATACAAAGTCACCCCGAAATAAGTAAGGAGGTAAAAAAAAAAAACAATTTGAAAAGAACCAGATACATATGGAATTGAACTGTTCCCTGTTTTCTATCGCGTTAAGTGGGCAATAATAATTGCTTGTTACTCTGTAGGTAGGACGCCGATCTATCAAATAATCATCTTCAGAAGATATACAGTCTCCCTCTTCGACATTAAATATCAAAATACACATTCAAGCTACATAAAGTTGGGATAAACTACGACACCGGTTGCTTTTTATATATAATTGTTTTATTTGTTCTAAATGACGGATAATAAATTGGGCAACGACAACAATGCCTTTAAAACAGTTCTCTGTGGAAACGCGATCTATGGGTTGTGATAAATTCCGATGGACGGGCCTGCCTTAATTTCCTCATCTCTGCGGGGAGTTGCCAGCGATAGGCATCAGATAATGGCTTTATTTCATCTCTAATCCACCTCATAAAATGGCTTTATTCAATTCTATATCTGCGGCAGAATAGGACACCCCTCCCCCCCCCCCCCCCCCCCCATCCCCAAAAAAGGAAAAAAAAAAGAAAAACAAAAAAAACGAAAATAACAGGCCAGAATTTTATCCCGGGCCTTTCTGCATAATTTCGCAATTGCAAAAGTTTGCGACGTATCTGACAAAAGTATGATTTTAAAAGTATTAGATTACGACATATTGCCCTGCCATCTATCCTGCGCGATTATCTGTCGGGTTTAATTATACATTCTGGACTATTATTCTTTGTTGTAATTTTTTTTTTACAAATAAGCTTAATGCCGTTTTAAAATAGACCTCTTTTATATAGGGTTGATTCATTTGTTGAAGATTAGATACAAAATGACACAAACATTGTGAGCTGGAATTTATTTTAGAGAAACTGAACATCTGATTTTTGAACAACTATGGAACTGCTAACTAAATCGTATAAATATATAGTATGAAATGGACGTTGGGGGTTGCGGCTATATGGTCTAGTTGTATGATACTCGCTTTCGGGTCGGAAGGTCCCTGGTTCGAGCCTCGCTCGGCGCATAGTTGAGTCCTTGGAGAAGGCTCTTTACTCACATTCTCTCACCGTACTCAGATGTAAAAATGAGTACCTGGCCGTTAGCAGCGTTGTCTGTCCGAAAAAATTGTAATATCTTCTGGCGTTATGTACCGTCCTAAGTGTTAAATGTTGCTGTTGGCCAGGGACCCCTTGTAAAGCGCTTTGAGCAGGTTTAGTGGATATTGCACTATATAAAGGCTCACTTTTTTCTTTCTAGCGGAGCAATGTCCTGACAGCAACGTGAAAGGATAGCAGTTGGCCACCTTACCTCGTTGACTGTGGCATTACTCGCTGTCATGGCAGCCCCAGTTCAGACTCACTTCCAGACAAATGTGCTGCTTGGGTGAAGTCAGGTCCCGCCGACCTGCTTTTAACCCAATAGTAACTTGGTGGTCTTTTTAGATCATGAAAATTAGAAAAGTAATCATAACAGGGATTTGCAATCCTACCATATCATGCAGCCTACCCAGAATATTTTCGCACTATTATGGTAAATACACAAATAACAAGTAGAAAAAAGTAGAGCATTTATATAGCGCAATATCTACCAAACGTGCTCAAAGCGCTTTATACAAAGGGTCCCTGGCCAACATCAACACGTATATAGAACGAGACATGACGCCAGTTTGGCGATATTACATTTTTTCCCCCACAGAGACAACGTGTTGACGGCCAGGTACTCATTTTACACCTGAGTACGATGAGAGGATGTGAGTAAAGATACTTTTATAAGGACTCAACTATGCGCCGAGCAAGGCTCGAACCCAGGACCTTCCGATCCGAAAGCGAGTGTCATACCACAAGACCACAAAGCCGCATAAAAGTCTTATTAGACGTCTAGATTAAGACACAGACTGGATTTGGCTCCTTAAAAAAATACCCAGCAAACTTGTGAGTAGAAGAGACACGCGTTTTTGTGTCATAGGTAATAGTTATTCTCCTGTGGATACATTATATAATGAATAAATCCTCAAAGACAACATTGCTTTCAATGTTCTCAGTTTTCTCTCCCGACTAAAACAAGACGCAACATTTGGAAACTTTGGATATCGAGATTTTCATAGGAGTTGGGTAGATATAACCGGCATAGTTTCTTAACCAATAAAGCATTTTAAAAAATAAACTTGGCAAGAATTAACTTAAAGGTTTTGGTTCTTGTCGTTTGTAAATTTCCGAATACTTTTGGCTTCTACTTCGTTTTGAAATTGCGTATTTTTTCGGATATTTTCTCTTGCAAACCACACACACACACACACACACAACACAACTATATATATATATATATATATATATATATATATATATATATATATATATATATATATATATATATATATCCGTTTATTCATTCGCAGGGGGAAATTTATCTTTAGAGCCTATTCCGAGGGATTGCTGGAATAACCCAGGCGTCAGCCACATTGCATAAAGGTGACTTGCTCAAGGCCACAATATCGGTGAATAATAATAATAATAATAATAATAATATAATAAATAATAAATAATAATAATAATAATAATAATAATAATAATAATTAATAATAAATAATAATATATAATATAATATAATAAATAATAATAATAATAATAATAATAATAATAGTAAAATGACGACGATGATGATTATGATGACGATGATGATGATGATGATGATGATGATGATGATGATGATGATGATGATGATCATCATCATCATAAAAATAAAGTAATAATGATAACAGACACTGTTTAAAAATTAAGGGAAAACCTGTGTTATGAAATCCTTGCCGAGCAAAACTTTCAACAGTGATAACACTTAAATCTATGATTATGTTTCACTTTGGAGCAAGATCAAATACGTGTAAATACAGCTACATTTGTTATCGCACTTAAACGTCCGCGTGGGGCTTCTGCTTAGTACTCAGGTTGAGACACGTATTATAGTCATCATCAACATCATCATCATCATCATCATCATCATCATCATCATCATCATCATCATCATCATCATCAACATCATCATCATCAACATCATCATCATCATCATCATTATCCTCCTCCTCCTCCTCCTCCTTCTCCTCCTCCTCCTCCTCCTCATCATCATCATCATCGTCGCCGTCGTCTTCGTCATTATAATCATCATCGTTGTCGCCGTCGTCATCGTCATCAACATCATCATCATGGTTATCATCAACAATATCATTATCACCATCGCCATCATCATCATCAACATCATCATCATCATCAACATCATCATCATCATCATCATCAACACCAACATCATCATCATCATCATCATAATCATCATCATCATCATCATCATCATCATCATCATCATCATCATCATCATCAGCAGCAGCAGCAGCAGAAGCAGAATCTCACTATCATCATTGTAATTGTCGTCGTCGTTGTTATCATCATTATCAGCCTCATCAACACCATGGGCTATTCATGATCTACATGTTTTATTGATGGTATTATCTATTCCATTTGAAATGCTTGGGTAAAGACATTTGATGATACGATACAAAGGATGTAATTCCTTGAATGTGCCCCATTTAAGATAGGGTACCAACACTATTCTTCCAGTCATTCCTTTTATGAAGATTCTCTATTAATCAACCTAATAGCATCTGACATGCTGTTCTAGATAAGGGTTTGGTTTTTTTTTAATGAGATTTTATGTAGAGGAATATCCACTAAATGTGCTCATAGCGCTTTACAAGGGGTCCTTGACCAGCAGCAACATTTAACATGTAGGACGGGACATGACGCCTGTAAGGCGGTGTTACATTTTTTTTTCGAACAGAGACAACTCTGTTAACGACAGGGTAACCATTTACACCTGAGTACGGTGAGATAGTGCGAGTAAAGAGCCTTCTCTAAGGACTCAACTTTGCGCCGAGCGAGGCTCGAACCTAGGATCTTCCGATCCGAAAGAATCAAACCACTAGACCACGTAGCCGCATATTTTTTTTTTAAAAAGAAGAAAAAAAAATCAAAAAAAAAATTCAAGACAATTTTTAGTCTATTACCGGAATCGCAAACGTTGTTCTTCTTTTGTATACAAAGTTAAAACAGCAAGAACAAATATCTTTTATAAGAGTACACCGTATCATTTAAATTAAAAAAAAAATTGTTTTTGTTTTAAAGGGTTTTGGGGCGATGTAACACATTTAGATATATCAGCGCCAGTAAAAGGAAGAAAATGGGATCTAGTGAAATTCTAGAATTACAATTAAAGCACCCAAGAAAACGCAAGACAACGTGAACTGGAAACAAATAGGGATCAGATTCCAAGAGCACACCATCAATGTACTTAGTTTGAGATCACCTATAAGTCTCATCCGGACACAAGCACAAGATCCAACAAAGAGGAAAACACTCAAATGCTTACAGTATACATCCAAAATAACAGATATAATAATACATAATAGAGAGATGATTCACAATGAAAAAAATATCATCTCGCAAAATAATAACTATGCATTTGACTGTGTCCCTCCCAGCCAAGTACTCCGGTTAGGACCAGGGCAAAACCAAGTAATCTCATTCCAAGACAAAGACAGAAAGCAAATAGGAAAACAGCTATCGGGGATAGAAGACACAGTAAGTGCCACCCTGCCCACCATGGGAGGCCGGGAACTCAACCCAGAAAATTTTCTTGCGCCGCCTAATAAACTATACGGTATAATGATTATAATATTGCTTTATAACGCCATTCCCGTATCGAATATTTTGACAACCTGGTCGCGCGCTATAAAGCGGGTCCCAAGAAAACAGCAAGACTTAGCATGTAGGACAGGCGTCGTGTACATAATACGAGTATATGCAGGTCTGACGTCTGAACCCACTTAAGGGCCTAGTTTAACATTATTGTAATGGACAATACTTTGCTTCATTTTTTAAAAAGACTTCCATTACAACAATGAGCCCATAAGGAATTGGATTGTCAGACCTGTAAATAAGTGCACGTCGAGGACAGGACATAAGGACAATGAGGCACTATTCTAATTTTTTTTATTCCACTGAGACAACATTGTTACCGACCGGAATACGGTGGGTGAATGTGAGTAAAGATTATTTTCCAATGATTCAGCTTTGCGCTGACCTGAGCGGGACATGAACCAGGGGCCTATAGGTTATACCAATTGATTACAAAACCGAGAAACGTAACTCTGTGTAATCTATAGAGCAACCAAGTTGCTCTTTAACCCAAGTCACCTGTGATGTAAAACTGAAAAAAAAATAGAACAAAAGAATTAGGAATAGAAGGTACGAAGTTGACGTCACTCAGCTCTTTGTTAATGTTTTTAGCCAGCCATTTTTATGATTAGCTCTCACTAAATTCTATCAATCATCAACTATAAACGTTCAAGGTTACACATAGTTTCGTGTGTTGGAACGTTATATTCGGCTGGCTGATGTTGTGTCATTTTCCCAAAACGCACAGCACCAAGAGTGAGATTTCCTCTAAACATGCTCAAAACGCTTTACAACGGGTCCCAATTCAACAGCAACACTTGACATGTAGTACAAGATATAAGAACAGTGAGGCGCTATTACATTTATTCAATTCGCTCGAGGCACCGCTGTTACCAACGGAGAGTGATTGCCAGTTAAGATTTCCAAGGATTCAGCTTGGCGACTGCCAGAACTATACTTAAACCAGGAAAGTACCAGTTATACCAATAGACCAGCCATTTTAGTCATTACTTCTCACTAAATCATCTCAATCAGACAATAACCATTCAAGGTTACACATAGTTTTGTGTGCCGGTACGCTATAACCCGCTGGCGGATGTTATGAGTAATTTAGCTAAACGCACAGCATCAATAGGGCGAACAAGTTGCTCCTTAACCCAAATCACCCGTGATGCCAAAGTGGAAAAAAAAAAGAATTAGAAATAACCAACCTCATCTTAAAAATAGAATCAAAATTGAATTAATTATGGCTTACATCTGGGTAATCCTGGTAAAAATGTAATTCATCATCTACCCGTCCACTTCGTTTTCCTTAGCCTAATAACAAAAATCTTTTGTCAAAACCGCCCCGACCCTCTCCTTTTACTCTTTTCACTTTGCTCTTCCTATCTCCATAAATTATTTCCTCTATGTTTCATAATATTATAACATCTGCTCGTCTCTGCTTATCTCCTTATTTTATTTCTTTGCATGTGATATAAATTAGCCCGGTTGTGTATCGCAACACCTGCGAGAGGCATCGTTCATGAAGCTAAACTATATTTAGATATTTTCGATTGATATTTAAAAACACTGTTCCAGTAATGCCCGTGGAAATGCGCTATACAAATGTTTATATCCATTCATTGATATATTAAAAAAAAATAGTTATCTATCGATTCATGATTTTGTTAATTAAATTAATATATTACTATATTTTATTTTTTATTTATTAACGATTCATTCATTCATTATTAGTATCATCATAAGCACCATTATCGTTCACGTCATCATAATCATCATCATCATATCATCATCATCATCATCATCATCATCATCATCATCATCGTGTTATGACTAGATCAATATAAAACAAGCGGCATTCAAAAAGAGACAGATAGTTTTACAACTCATCCAAAGTTGCAACAAACAAAGGAGTCCCATAATCCAGGGGTTCAATCGGACTTTATCTCAGTGTCTGTAGAGGAAAATCACGATAAAAAACCTTTTGCTAGTCGTTCACTGAAGTGAGTGGAGCTGGCACTTATGTTGTTGTACCAGTAAGGTCGCGGGTTCGAGCCCCCATCGCCGCCGCGAAATTTTTTGGTAACATTCGAAATCGAGATGAGGTTCTATTGAGCAATTATTTGGGTGCTTTGCAGATCGAAGTAATGTTTACCCAAATCGTTTAATTGAAGAAGCGCTCAAATGTCTTCCACTCTGGTAAAATGGCACCAGTTTGAAAAAAGTATAATTAGAAGTTTTGAACTTTAAAATTTTGACTAACAGTGATCAAAGAAATGAAAATATAAAAGGCAAACGTTCCAGAAAAAAAAAGAACAGAAAAAACAAATATAAGAGAATACAGGAAAACAAAAACAAAACAACAATAAGGGGGAAAAACGAAATAAAACATACACATGAATATTTCTTAAAGAGAAAATCTACGAAACAAGGAATAAAATGACATTGGCAATGGCAATTCCCTACAACATGAAATAAAAAAAAGTGAAAGTTTAAATATTTCGTTTCTTTGTTCGATAAGAGTTTAAAAATAGACTGACTGATGAAGACGTCGTTACATGTTCATTAATTATTTTTGAATATCAACAAATTGCATATTATTGTACCACATTCCCAAACGTTACTCGACATGTGATAACAAATGACTATGCATAAATGATAAGCCAATCCCAAGATAACCATTTTTTTTGTCACGCTGAAGAGCTATGACTCATTGAATTTGACGTATACCTATTTATAGCTCTGATTACACAAATTATTATGGGCTCCTTGTTGTAAAGGATTGATATACTCTCAAACCCACAATAAAACGTCCATTACAAAAAAACAGGCCCATAATCGGTTATCAGACCTGGCAATATGTGCTCGAGACTAAAGTCTATAAATTAAAATAAAAACTAAATGAAATTCCCTTCATTCATCCTCAAGGGTAAATTTGTCATTAGACACGTTTTTAAGAGAAGACTGGAATAAATCAGGTGTCAGCCGCAATGCAGCGCCGCAGAGTGAGCTCGAGCGACGTGACTCGCCCAAGGCCACACAGAGCAGCGGGGAGTTGAACTCGATTCCTTCTGGGTAGGAAACAAAGACCATACTGCAGTGTGACTTCGAATGCCTTTATCCATTAACCCATTTGTCACATTAATTCGTGCTATTTGAATTCTGAATAGCTCAGTAGGTAGATTAGTTAGCCACACAAAGTAATCTGTCTTGAGTTCTATGATTACTACCATAACTGTAACTAACTAACTAAATAACTACTACTACTACTACTACTACTACTACTACTACTACTACTACTACTACTACTACTACTACTACTACTATTACAACAACAACACTACTACTACTACTACTACTACTACTACTACTACTACTACTACTACTACTACTACTACTACTACTACAACAACAACAACTACTACTACTACTACTACTACTACTACTACTACTACTTACTTACTTACTTACTTACTTATTTACTCAACATTATAAGCATTACAGAGTTTTTGTCAAGTGAAGACGAGATGATTATCGACATCATTCATTTTATATCATTAATATGTATTCTTTTTGATAGAGCATGTCATTCATGAATTCCCATGGGTCATTATAGCTTATGATATACAGACAGGGCTGAAGAGTGCTTTGAAATCCCTGCCCCTTTCATAAAACCACTTAAATAAAACTATTAAGAATGCGTTAACTTATAATAAAAGATAGAACGTTTTTCTACCGAATTAACAGTAAAACATAATTGTGATTATCATTTACATGTCGCCAATACCGATTCATTTATTCATATATTCATCATTAATCTCTTCAAACATCCATTCATTGATTCACGTTGATTCATTAATTCATTTATTCATTTATTCATTCCTTATTTTATCAATTGTTTGATTAATAACATTTGATGCTAATTAATATATTTCTTGATTTAAGAATATCTACAGTGTTGAAAAGTCTGATCACATTATACCAATAACTTGTATATAATAAAAGTAATTATGGGCTTTTAAAAACATGGTTGTAATGAAAAAAGGTATGCGCTGTATTTGGAGCATTTCCATTACATTTAAAGTATGTTAAATTCAGCCAATAGAAATGATTTGCTACGCGTTGCATGCATAGGACCCTAGTATACCACAAATTACTTTCTGCCAGATCAAACAAACCCAGCTACCCAATCATTCTGGATAGACAAGGGTGTGGGGGAAAGTCAGAAAATAATTTCGATTGCACACGATAACGATAAAGATTTCTTTTTTGTGTGTGAAGCGAGTGCTCTAGGAAAATAAAATATATAACAAAAATATCAAACAAATCGCAGCAGATTTATAATTGATTTATTGATTTACTCATTCAATAAAATAATCAATCCAATAATTAAATAATCGATTAAGCAATCAAGTGAATGAAAGCTCGCCACTTGTCTGGTTAATTGACTTATTCACCTGTATATCGATTTACAGTCGATAAGGGGATTCATTCGAATACTCCATGTGCCCACCACCATTTGTGACCCATCTTGTCAAAACGGATGAATCGGAGTCCGGATAGTGAATTTAGATAGAAGTAAAATGACGATAAATGTAAACTTGAAGTTTTTGTTCAATGATTGAAGTAGTGTTTATACTTCACTTTGACGAAGAAAAATTAACGCCAATTTTCATATTTATTTGTGGTTATAAATTCATTTCCTAACACCTAGTTCATCCCGACATAATACTGTTTTGAGACGGTGGGCCACATTTTATAGTTCATTTCATTTAGAATTGTAAGACCTACATAATTGCAACCTCATGATAGAATAACGTTTCAAAGTACTTACGCTATAATGTTATTTAGTCCTATATTTCTATCTATTTTCAACAAGATTCATAGAATCTGAGAAGCTTATTTCTCTCGGAGAAGTAGCCCAAAATTCGTGGTTCTGCAATTTTTCCGTAGAGGTAGATAGACAGGTTTGGTTTGTTGTAAGAGTGGTAGCTACAAAAGGCGACTTCAGGGGATCAGTTTTGTATGAAATGGAAAATAATTTCAGACAGGATGCTTGGGACATAAAGGAAATAAATAATATGGATGGATCATTGGGGAGGGAGGGAGGGAGGGGGGGGGTAGTAAACTCCTGATAATTGTCATATATATGTTAATATGCACATTTTACAATGAGCCCCCTTTATCGTACCTACTCCTTTATTTTCTTATTATTCTCCATATTGGTTAAGTTTCAGAGATAAACAATTTTTCTTTCGTTAAAAATCATTATCCTGACGCTATGAAACAGCATTACCCTCCTCCCCAACCCCTTCGAGATTTACTATTTCAAGGGGTCGCTATAGCTTAATTGGTAGACTTCTAGACCCAAATCTCAAGGGACCGGTTTTGTCGAGGTTTTTCTGACCCCTTTTGTTCACCAAAATGTGATTGGGCAGCTGGGGTCCGTAGATCTTCTTCTTCTTCCTCTTCTTCTTCTTCTTCTACTTCTTCTTCTTCTTCTTCTTCTTCTTCTTCTTCTTCTTCTTCTTCTTCTTCTTCTTCTTCTTCTTCTTCTTCTTCTTCTTCTCTCTTCTTCTTCTTCTTCTTCTTCTTCTTCTTCTTCTTCTTCTTCTTCTTCTTCTTCTTCTTCTTCTTCTTCTTCTTCTTCTTCTTCTTCTTCTTCTTCTTCTTCTTCTTCTTCTTCTTCTTCTTCTTCTTCTTCTTCTTCTTCTTCTTCTTCTTCTTCTTCTTCTGGTTTTCCTTTCCTCCTCCCCCCATTTTCTTTCTATTCCTCCTCCTCCTCCTCCTCCTCCTCCTCCTCCTCCTCCTCCTCCTCCTCCTCCTCCTCCTCTTCATCCTTCGTCCTTTTCAAGTATGACTAACATTTGTAGGAATTGACACAGACTATTAGAGAGACAGCCGAGGCATCCAGATCGGATGATATGGAAGCCAAAGGCCTTAAATGGTAAATGAATGGTGACTAACATTGCCAGTCTTGTAGTATCAGCTGCTGTAAAACATATTCAACAAGAATAAAAACGGTTTACATGGACGCGATAACATGTGTAATTTTATACGCAGTACGTGCGGTAATTTACGTTAATTTGAATGCGTTCATTGTTTACAAAAGGCTAATAAAGACTGAGCAGGTAATGAGGATGCTTAAAACGTCAATCTTTTAAGAATCTAATAAAGCTAATTGACTTTAACGATAAGGAGTATAGTCTTATGAAAGATGCAGTTTTATTGCTGGAAATAGATGCTGACTCCTAGCACTGAGCCATAAAAGGCTGATGAAAGGTTTATTGGTCTATGGACCTCCGCCAATTGTTATAGGAAACATGGTCATTTGGAATGTCATCCACCCTTCTATTTCCACCCCCTCTCTTCCTCTCTCTCTCTCTATCTCTCTCTCTCTCACTCTCTCTCTCACACACACAAACACACACACACAACCACACCCCCACAAACAAACTATCTATCTATCTGTCTATATATATATATATATATATATATATATATATATATATATATATATATATATATATATATATATACTTATTTTATCACAGTTGTTGAAATTATGACTCATATTTCCGTCGCACTTGCTTAAAGGGTCAAATTGGGTTTCAAATTTATTAGTGTTGATCACTTTGCCAAAATGATTGTATTACTTCTTAGCTCTAAAGAAAATAATTTTTACCATATAAAAATACATCTTTTTGAGAACTCTTGAATTATCTAGATGCTTTCAAATGAAGGCACAAGAATGATGCAATCAAAAAGGTGGCTTCATATAAATTTTGCAAATATTAACTTCTCTGCGAAAGCAATCACATTGACATATTAAGGTAAGGCCATTTATATAGCGCAATTTCAACCAATTTTGCTCAAAGTTCTTGTCGTGGCAATACTTGTAGAAATTTGTAATTTTTTTTTTTATCATAGAATGTTAGTCAAAATACTTGTTTTCAAAACGTAAACATTTATGAACATTGCATTGTGCAATGTAATTCTCGTTCCAAGCAAAACAAAGTGGTGTTCACACCACATCATAACTTGGAGCTTTCTTTAGTACGTTCTTTCTTTCTTTTTTAATCTAAGAACTTATTTGCAATGATGATGCATATATAAAGATTAGAAATAAAAGAAAGAAATCCAACATGAAGGGCTGAATTCTTTGTATTCTTTATAAAAACAAACCTTTGGTTTAGACTGCAAGTCCTAAACGAAACATTCTTTAATTTCATTGAACTCCGCTTTTGGCATCAGCTTCTGGTTGTTACGTGACAATAATACTATGATAATCTGCCTAATCTCAAATCTCAGCAAACTTTTCCGTAGTACCCATCCCGTGTACTGTTGGAAACCCGCACGCAGCTGCGTCACAGCACAACACAAACGCTCTGCAGTCTCCGGCGAGTTGGAGTTAAAGAGCTGCCCTTTTCTTTTTGCTACTTTTGTCTTTCTACTAAACCATGACATCCAGTTGTAGTTTTTGCTGCTAAATGTTGGTCAATGACTATTTTTTTTTTGTTTTTGTTTTTTTAAAACAACTATCATTCCACATTTCATCCACATTTGAATTTATACTATATTTGTTTACAAACGTACTCTCAAAACATTTTGATAACAATTTTTCAAAATGTACATCTATATAGGTTTTTCTTTTGCCTGTTTGGTTTCAATTTTGAGGTTTTCAAGATTTCGTCTTTGACTCCTATAACTAGAAGTAGATTTTGCTTTTATTTCAGATTTCAATTATTTGTAAGGATTAATTCCAATGTATTATCGTTATCTTTTTTTTACAATCTATAATTTGATTCCAGCCGAAGATGTTCATTGTGTCTATGAATTGAGTATTGATTGAGTTATTGTGCTTGCAGTTGCCATTCTTCCAGATTTCCTCAGGCAAGTCACAATCTCCTGATATCCAAAGAGGGATTTTTTTAAAAATTAGCTTTGATTTCTGTTGGGGATTGATCATGTGGTATTTTGGTATTCAACTATTGGCTCTTACTTAATAAATGTAAACATTGTGATTTGTTCATTGAATTATTGTAAACAAGCCAGAGGGCGGAACTGAACAAACTAAACAATAGTGCGGTTATTCAGTTTCAAAAGTTATAAATGATCCCTATATATCTTCGATATTTGTTATTCCCCAATGTTGTATTCAGTGATGGAATTATAATTAATCAATACCTCCAACTCTATTGGTATTGAAGGGTATTGTAAAAGTGCTTGCACAAAATTGAGCCTCACCATTAAATTGGAAATTGGCTCCACATTCTGCGCGCGGGGAGGGGGGAGGGGGGGGGGGAGGGGATAGGCAACTCTATGAAACGCATTGAGCGTATTGCTGATCGCAGAAAGTACTCTTTCTCAATAGAAGAGACTCTGCCATCTGGTTGTTTTTGTAACACTGGACACACACAGTCATCAATACTAACTTATTTTTGAAAAACAAACGTAGGATTTTGTTTTCAAAGTATTGACTTTGTTCACACTTTCTGACACCTTGAGAGACTATTTTTTTCCAGACTGCGGTTACTAGGTTGTCTGCTTTATGAATTAAAAAAAAATTATCATTCAACTCCACATTCTTCCACCCCCACCCCCACCCACCCCCACAGGAAAATTAAATCCCTCCGTGGTTTAAAAATAAAATAAAACAACATTGATGCTTTTGTTCTAAATATTACCAAAAAAAAAAAAAAAAACAAAAAAAAAAAAACTTTGCCACAGCCTCAAATATCAAACAATAACAAAATACGTGTTTATTTTGGCCACATATTTTTTTACCCCAAAAATAAATATCATAGAGAATTCTCTGGTTTGAGGCTTTTTGACAAGTTGTGGGTCATTTTGATTGGTCGATATTTGAAGTAAAATTTGTATGGCAAATATAGTAAAATGTATTTTGTCAAAATGCGCTGGATACAAAAATTTATATTTCTCATTTATTTCAATTATAACTTACTAGGGAATGCCGGGGATAAAGCATTTTCCTATCATAAGTTTAATCAGTGCAAAAGAGACTCAAAACAATAATTAAAATTCTCAGGTGATGAATGAAAGCGAGCGAAAAAGTGTCGAAATCCTTTTAATGGGAAAATGCTCCTTTAGTTATTTGTAATCAATAGGATTGTAATTAGATGCATATTATATGGGTAGCTATATGAACGCGTTACATAGAAGATTGAGAAATAGTAATTAACTATTTCAAGTAATCAATTTCCTCTAAAATATCAACCCTGCTTCAGTCATAAGTTGAATAATTGAGCCTATACTAACAGAATACACTCGGCTCGTTGTTATTGATTTTAGACGAGCAGTTGGGTAATTAGTTCTCACTTAACTCCTCCTATCAAATCATTTAAGTTTAAAGGAAATACATAGCTTTACGTTTTGGTTCGATGCATTTGGTGGATCTAACGGGTGAGTATGTTACCTAAACGGGTTGCATCAATCAGCCTTGATTGTGTCATTTTGCACCATAGAATACTACGACGAGGCAAGATTATTTTATCAGCGTAATCAATGGCAGTATATTTTGTCCAGTACGGTGATCTATTTATAAGAAAATCATCCCCGACTTAATAACTAACAGAATCTGCGAGCAGATCTGCGAGGTTTGGAAAGTAACCCCCCCCCCCCCCCAAAAAAAAAAAAAAACCAAAAAAAAAGACATAACACCCCCCCCCCCAAAAAAAAACAAAACAAAACAAACAAACAAACAAACAAAGGGCTGCTCGCCAATCGGATCCGTAGTATTGCATAAGATTACCAACAGTAGGAAGGGTCGTTAACATGGTGGAATATAAGTAAAAACAAAAGAAAGAATTCAACAAGAAAAAACACAAAAAAAAAACAAACAAAACAAAACAAAACAAATCAAACAAAAAAACTAAACAACCCTCCCCCAAATTCCAAACAAATACAAAACAAAAAAGACCCCCCCCCCCCCCCCCCCCCGCCCACAAAAAAGAAACCCAATAATCAAACAAACAACCCCCCGCCCCTTTCACAAAACAAACAAAATCAAAGCAAAAGAACAACGAAGAACTCTGAACTAATTTTAAAAAAAACACACATAAAAGAATATTCCGACCTGCCGTAATGAGTAATGATCTTTTAACATTAGTTTTTACACATATTTCTTTTAAGATATAAAGGTCAGCTTGGAAACGTTCTTCCTTTATGCGATGACTTTTAATCAATATTGAGAAATTATAAATATTTATTGATTCTCACTCTTGTCTCCGTTATCAATGCGTAACATCAAAGCTTTGGAAAAGATCACAGCGGCAATGCGTTTTGATGAATGCTTCACAGATAAAGAGCTGGTTAGTTGGGAGTTACTAGCGTGTATCTTGACTCTTTCAATAGAACCAATTCTTTCAAAGAAAGCTTTAATAATAGAAATGAAGAATTGTATAACGCATTTCCACGGAATCACCCGCTCAATGCAAACCATACGCCCCATGATATACTCCCGCAAGCAGCAAACTGTAAGTAACTTTCCATTTCATACAGACCAAATCATCTGTCAGATGCCCTTCTTTGTAATGGCATTTTTAGAATATCCTTTACTACAACACAAACATGCAGGACGAGATATCACGCCAGCAAAGCGCTATTGAAATTATTTTTCGACAGGGAACACTGCTACCGGGCAGGTATTCGTTTTACACGTGAGCGAGGCATTGTGAGCGACGATCCTTTCCCAATGAGTCAACTTTGCGCATCAGAGAACGAGACTCTAACCTGGGACTACTCGTCCGAAGGCGAATGCCATACCAATAGGCTGCAAGGCCGCACAGAGCCTCAAGAACCAGATGTTAGGTTAATATTTAAAAAGAAAACCCAGCCTTAAAATCACAACTCCAATCCGTGATCATTTAAACCAAAGCCAAGTTCCTTTACCAACGTGTTATTATACTCACCCTCCAACATGTCGGTAAAGACCGAGAACAAGCAGATACAGAGTAAACACATGTCAAGACAAGTCAAATAGTTTATTTAGGCATTCGGCCAATACAAAATATTAGAGAATGATTTCTTTACTTTTTAAAAATATAGAACTGTAAGAACTGAAGCGACGGATAACGAAAAGAAAGAAAGAAAACAAAGGACTGAAAAAAACAAAATAAATTTGGTGATTCTTATTTAAAGGATATAAGTATTGAATTGTCTTTAACAAGTTTACCAACGTTGAAAATGGTTTTAATAGTTAGATTTATATTTGTTAAATTATGACGACGACGATAACGACGACGACGACGACGACGATGATGATGATGATGATTGATGATGATGATGATGATGATGAGGATGATGATGATGATGATGATGATGATGGTGGTGGTGGTGGTGATGGTAGTCTAAGTACACGCACTTATGATATGTCTCAAATTCCGTGGTAAGAGCCCCTAAGTCTAATGGTCTTGATTCCTATTATGATATATATATATATATATATATATATATATATATTATATATATATATATATATATCTTCGAATCCGGCTTTTGGTGGTGCAAAATTAATTGAGTCACTTCGATTCCGGCTTATGGTGGGCTGGTACAGAGCTGAGTCCTATGAAAAGGCTCTTTACTCACATTCTCTCGCCGTAATAGGACGTATGAGTAAATACTTGGTCGGTAACAGCGTAACAGCGTTCTTTCTGTTGGAACCAATAGAGGAATAACATCTTACGAGCTCGTCCTAGATTTATATGTTTTTATTGGCTTTGGACCCTTGTGGAAACGTTTGGATAGATCCTTATTGTATTGTCATGTACTGATAAGAAGTGCTACTGGTGCCAAAAATAACATTACAAATGGCCATTATCAATAATTCCCCACTCCCCTTCCCATTGTCAGCAAGATTTAATGCAATTCAACGCTCTTAATATTAGACGTGTCCAACTGCCTCAAAACGGTATTATGTTGGGATGACAATAATGTTGAAAATGGAATTTCGTAGGGAACACATAATGCGTTTACATTATTTATTTATTTATTTATTTATTTATTTATTTATTTGGAAACGAATGGATAAAACATAATGAAGTGCATGACCTTAAATTTTCATTTCTGATCATTTAACTTTATACCCAGGTTTTGATATCCTATTTTCCAGACTTATCACCAGTTTGCAACGATGAGTCACATATTTTGCAGTAAGGCAACAAGCTTTCCATTTCAACGAGTTTTATTGATGTTCATGTAGGTCTGTCGTTGGAGCTTAAAATTGGTAGTTTGATGAATGTTCGTAAAGTAAGCGGTACTACAAACATGACTTGAGTATTCCTTCTCCAAATCGGTCACGTTTCCATATTTAATTTTGTCAAAACAGTAATAATATGACCACAAAATAATCCCTGCCTCCTTCCTTCTTCTCTTCCTCTCTCTCTCTCTCTCACACACACACACACACATTCACACACATATAAATACACACAAACTCTCTCTCTCTCTCTCTCGCTCTCTCTCTCTCTCTCTCTCTCTCTCTCTCTCTCTCTCTCTCTCTCTCTCTCTCTCTCTCTCTCTCTCTCTCTCTCTCTCTACTCGATGTGGCCATGTGTTCTTGTGGTATGTAAATCGCTTTCGGATCGGAAGATCCTGTGTTCGAGCCTCGCTCACCGTATAGTTGGGTCATTGGAAAAGGCTTTTAACTCACATCTTCTCACTCACCGTACTTAGGTGTTAAATGAGTACCTGGTCGTTAACAGCAAAGTTTCTGTTGGAGAAAAAATTGTAATACGCCTAACAGGCGTTATGTTTCGATTTACATGTTACGTGATGCTGTTGGTCAGGGACGATTTGTAAAGCACTTTGAGCAATTTTAGCAGAGAATGCGCTATATGAAAGCTAAATTTTGATATTTTTTACACTAAGAATACTCTATAATATTAAGACATACTGACTTGTCATACCTAACTTAGTTCAGGAAGTTAACATTTGAATGAGTCCCTCGTTATGCATATAATTTATTATAATAAATGATGCAGTTTACCATGCATAATGCTTTGATGACTGAGATCAGTTTGTTATATAATTTGGCATTTATGATAATTCTACTCACATAAACATGACAATTTAAACAGGCATATCAGCGATGAAATGAAAGGTATAACAATGAATCTAAATAGACGGTTCATTAAATTCTAATAATAATGATGATGAATATGATAATAGTGATACTAATGGATCACTAATTGTACTGCTGACAACAAGAAGCGCATGATAATCTAACTTAATGCATATTAGAACCTTTTTGTACAACCATATATTTGGGGCCAGAGAATATAAGACTACATAAGGTAGTGTTATAAATTTCAACATTTATCTTGTCTTGGTGAAGTATCAACTTGCAGCAAAATTCCAAAAATCTTTTTATTCTGATATAATGGCCAGAAAACTCATTTATCGATATATTAAGATTATCATTTCCTTCAGACCCACACGGCCAATGACGTCAGAGTTTATTCCAGTATATATCGCATGACATGGACAACAGCAATTGCCAGCTACCCTTTGGATATATATTGCTAGTCTGTCGCAAAATACTTTCCGCAGATCTAACAAACTCAGTTACCCAATCACTGCTGGGCAAACAGGGGGGGGGGGGGGGGGGAGATCCATCTCGGACCCTTTGCGTGTGAAGCGAGTTCTCTATCAACTGAGCTATCCGGACACCCAAGATAACCCCTTTATTGCCAACAAAATGTCTATAGCTGGTCAAGTCCTAAAATTCTCAGAATTAAACTTTTGACTAGTTTAAGATGTCTCAAGTGTAAGAAATTTGAACGGTGACCTTAATTGAGACGCACTGCTTCAGTTGATTCAGGAGTTAAAATAACATAATTGTTGAGAAAATTTATGTTTTTGGAGAAATTTTATTCTCGCCAGTCAAATTTTCTTGTGTGGTTTATCGAGACGTAATACCTCTTCCGAGTTATTGAGCAACCATTAGTTGACATGAAGAAAGCCTGTCACTGTATCAATATTCAAATTCTCTCCATTATAATTCCGAAGAAAATAAGAACAAGAAATTGAATGGAATCTTCAATTCAATAAACGGAGGCTGATAATGTGGACATTTCGGGTTTCCCCTTTATCAACAAAACAAATGAAACACTAAAGACGAATGTGATATGTGAGAATGGACATTCTATTTCTTATTGTCAGAGATTTCTTCGAGCTTCAGGGAGCAACATTTTCATAATTCCGAAGTATAAACGCAAATATACTCCCCCGACTGAGAGACAGTTTATAATTTGTAAATCCCGACAGAACATCCTGCTCTCCTCTAATGGTGCTGTCCCACCAAGAGGAAAGTGTCTGCTATTCTAATCACTCCCAGACATCTAGAATACTAAACATGGTGGCTGGTGCCAAATTGGTGCGTCTCTATTCATATCACATCGGCGCAAATAGTATTATGGTGTCTTATATTGAATTTGATGTCGGACTAGGAAGGTAAAAAAAAAGTAACAAGGACAATAGAAGGGGGTTAATGAGAGTGGTTGGTTAGATGACGGAATATGATGATGTCGTTTAAAGGGATAGTGGTGTGGATGGTGATTGTAGTTGCAGTGGTTGTAGAGGTAGTTCGAGTAGTAGTAGTAGTAGTAGTAGTAGTAGTAGTAGTAGTAGTAGTAGTAATAGTAGTAGTAGTACTAGTAGTAGTAGTAGTAGTAGTAGTAGTAGTAGTAGTATTGTAGTAGTGTAGTAGTAGGGAGTAGTAGTAGTAGTAGTGTAGTAGTAGTAGTTAGTAGTAGTAGTAGTAGTAGTGTAGTAGTAGTAGTAGTAGTAGTAGTAGTAGTAGTAGTAGTAGTAGTAGTCAGTAGTAGTAGTAGTGTAGAAGGTAGTAGCCGCAGCAGTAGTAGTAGTGTAGAAGGTAGTAGTGAGTAGTAGTAGTAGTAGTAGTAGTAGTAGTAGTAGTAGTAGTAGTAGTAGTAGTCGTCGTAGTAGTAGTAGTAGTAGTAGTAGTAGTAGTAGTAGTAGTAGTAGTAGTAGTAGTAGTAACAGTAATGCTAGTAGTTGTTGTTGTTGTAGTCGAAGTTATACTATCAGTAGTAGCAGTAGTGTTTTGAATCTAGTATAGAAGCAAAAAAAGAAATGTAAGACAAAGAAGAGTACAAGCTATGAACATTTAATCCAAAGTTCAAGTTGGACTCAGCATAATGAAAATTAATATTAGATTAATTAATGTGCCTTTTGCTTTATTATCTCAGTTGCATCCTTTCATTGCCACGTTACACTGACAGCCATTCATTCATCTAAACATGAATGATTAGATTTTCTTATCGTATTTTTCTCAACCTAATTTAACAAGGATTTTTAACAAGCCAAGACCCTGATTGTATATTTATATGTTTTGCTTTGTCTTTAGTGGAAATATTTAGCATAGAGGTTTTCGGAAGGATTTCAATCTGTGTCGATACGAGGGTTTGAATTCCTTGCATCTATCTAGCTATCTACATGTCTGACTATCCATCCATCCATTCATCTATTTATCCATCCATCCAACCATCTATCTATCTATCTATCTATCTATCTATCTATCTATCTATCTATCGATCTATCTTTCTATCTATTTTTTTCTTTCTCCCCTCTATTACTTCTTCACCCAACACAAAGACTATTCTATCCAGCAACACAATGACATTTCAACTTTTAACACAAAAGTATAATGCACACAATGCCCTATTTACCCACCAAATATTTCATAAAGTTAGACCCTTAATGAGTAATGCAAATGTTGCTGCTCGAAGCTCGAAGAAATAAATGATATGAAATTGAATGTAAGCTTCAATTTTATTCCAAAAACAGATCAAATGAATGAGATAATGTGGTAGTGGGGTTGTTAACAACGCCACTACCACATTATCGCATTCATCTGTAGTGTTTCATTCATCCTGTTTTGTTGATAAAGGGGAAAACCAAAACGTTCATTTGATCTGTTTTTGTAATAAAATTGAAGCTTACATTCAATTTCAGATTATTTATTTGACCCTTAATGAGGGAAACTGAAGTTTCTTGGCCGGTAAATGGCCTTACGTTTGTAACCATGATTATTTTGACTTAAGCCTCAATTCTTTTCATAACATCCTCACAAAATACCAGATTGACATAAAATAACTGTATAGAATAAGATGGTCATTTCCTATTGCCATGTTCATATTGCTACCTTAGTCGTGAGAGATAATATATGTAATAATAGTCCTTTATCCAAAGATATAAAACATACATAACTAGACGTATCAGCGTTTTGTTAGGAAATCAGTACTTATATCAGAATTTTTAGAAAAACAATTGAGCTTTTATATAGCGCAATATCCACTAAAATGTGCTCAAAACGCTTTTGAAGGGGTCCCTGGTCAACAGCAACATTTAACATGTAGGACGGGACATGCCACCTGGTAGGTGATATTACAATTTTTCGGACAAAGACAACGCTGTTAACGACCAGGTACTCATTTTACACCTGAGTACGGTGAGAGAAAGTGAGTAAAGAGCCTTTTCCAAGGACTCAACTATGCGCCGAGCGCGATTCTCGAACCCAGGACCTTCCGATCCGAAAGCGAGTGTCATACCACAAGACCAAATAGCCACACAAGTAATTCAAACCATTTACTCCTCATCTTTCAAGTCAGAATCCGATTTAAATTTCACAGCCATTAACCGAAATTCGTGCGACTCATCCCGTATACGGTGACTTCAAAAAGATACTTATCTTTCACTGCATCTCTTGTTTTCAAAGCCACCTATTACTTTGACCTCTTTTACTTGGCTAAGCTGCCTAGACAGAGTGAGATAATACATTATCAGTCTCATCTTCCAGCACCACCGATCTATCAACTTTTATCTTTAAAAACAGGTATATATATATATATATCTATCTCTCTCTCTCTCTCTCTTTATCTCTCTCTCTCTCTCTCTGTCTCTTTATATATATATATATATATATATATATATATATATATATATATATATATATATATATATATCCATTTCTCTACCTTTCTCTCCTCTCTCTATCTCTATCTCCCCCCCCCCCTCTCTCTCCGTTTCCCTCAATTTTTATCCATGAGGTTCGATTCCCAGTCGAGGCAGGATGATTTGGGGGGCGGGGGGGGGGGGTTCTGATATCTTTCTCTGCTTTGTCTGGCACTGTTTCATTCACACTTTTTTATGTTTACCTTTCACCAGTGCCTGCTCCCTACTTTGACACTTTACAAATATGTGCAGGTCGAATCGAACCCATTAGCTGATGGCGTTGATTGCACAGTATCTCGCTCACGGCGAGACAAAGGTTTCCGTATCAGCCAGGTCTCTGGTTCGATTCCTATCAACAAAAATTTTTTGTTTAATGTTCTATTGTTCTCTAGTACTTCTCTCCTCATTTCATTAAGCGTATTTGCATGCATGCGCACGCGCGCATAAAAGACCCTGTCTATCCCTCTCAAATACCATTGATTCAGCTTACGACATGAATTATTCAATTTCTTTCCATGTGCCAGTCGAATAATATTATGGCATATCAAGTGAGCAATGTTATTTAAATCAAAGTCAAGATCTGGTAAAAGTTGTGTTGGCGTGCAAAATAGTAGATTAGTTTTAATGAAAGCCTGATAAAAAGTGAATAAAATTTTATTGTGTTTCGTGCTTTATAATATAAAAATTTATTTTGACAGCATTCCGTGAATCGTGTTTCAATATATTATTTGCACCTCTGAGAACCCAAAATGATATGGTCTCAGTGATTTAATGGAAACACCCTCAATCCACAGAGAATATTCAACATTAGAAAATCGTTCAAACATTGGTCCGTTCGGTTAGCAAACTGGCAAATATGAAACCCACCGCCTATTATGTTGGGGTGATGTCGATGCTAAAATTTGATTGTACAGTCAAAAGTATGAAACTTCGATGAATTGATTTCATCTTATTAACCAGTTAACTGCCTCCCCCCAGAAAGACACGGATTCAAATATTTGGCCTGAAAATTCATTCAAATCATCGGAATTTCACGACGTCCCAAGTTTGCGAGTTTTTGCCAAGATGAGGGTCATTTAAATCGATCAATATTTTGAAGGACATGTTTTCTGGCAAAATGTTTAAATACGTGTCTTCCAGAGTGCGGCAGTTAACTGGTTAAAGACAACAGATATAGAGTTTTCAAAGAGACAAAACTAAAACCTCCAATTTCCGGTTATTTTTACTATAAACGAACATTTTTGCTCCTAGTTTGTTCCATATATGATCTACCGGCTCAAAGCGGTATCAAGTCGAGGTGAGACTTGTACCGAAATGTGAATTTAACGTTAACATAGTCATAAATATCACATTTTTTTTTTTCGCATTGTAAAAAAAACATAATTAAAAACTACTCATCCTCCTCAATAAACACATTATGATATTCAGTAAGGCGATTTTGAAAGAATGTATTTAATTTGTTATCTAATTCAGGTCCCTTGATTAAAGACATAATAGTAAGTAAAAGGACAGGAAATGCACGAGACCGTCATCTAAGCGTTCACATGATTGAGTGTGATTAGCGAGTTTCTTACATCGAGCCTTAAGAAATGTTGTTTATGTCTAAGTTGTTATTTTTGAATGTGATTCACTGCACTGTGTTATGTGGTCTTGTGGAATGACTCTCGCTTTTGGATCGGAAGGATCTGGGTTCGAGCCTCGCTAGGCGCATAGTTGAGCCCTTGCAAAAGGCTCTTTACTCATATTTTCTCACCGTACTCAGGTGAAAAATGAGTACCTGGCCGTTTACAGCGTCGTCTCTGTTGGAAAAAAAAATGTAATATCGCCTAACAGACGTCATGTCCCGTTCTACATATTACGTGTTGCTGTTTGTCAGTGACCCTTTGTAAAGCGCTTTGAGCACGTTTAGTGTATATTGCACTATGGACGAGTGTCATACTACTAAACCATGAGCTACCAAACTCCGTGTATTTTGTTATAATCTCGTTGCCTAGATACAAACGAATAGGCTTTAATTTCGCCCGTGGTTTGAACTAGAGAAAAATGAAAGCATCTGAATTCACAAAAGATAATGAAGCTTAGCTTTAGATAGGCCATTTAACCTAATCTTTTTGATACCCCCCCCCCCTTTTTCCCCCTCTCCTTTCAATCTCAGGCTCGCAAATATGCATAATTAGAAAGAAGTTGGAATGAGAATGCTTTCTGGAAAGCAATAATAGATTAGATTATTAATTTATTAAGGAAAATGAGTAATATTTGGTCTTATTTTGAGGGGTACGCAGACTTAACCTAAACTTGATTCTCACATTTTTGAACGCAAGGTAAATAATAAAATAATAACATTGATAAAAATTATGATGATTATGATAATGATGATGATCATAATAATAATAATAATAATAATAATAATAATAATAATAATAATAATAATAATAATAATAATAATAATAATAATAAATAATAATAATAATAATAATAATAATAATAATAATAATAATAATAATATAATAATAATAATAAATAACAATAATATTAATAATAATAATAATAGTGATGATGATGATGATGATGATGATGATGATGATGATGATGATGATGATGATGATGATGATGATGATGACCCCTGAAAGTATTTATGAGAGGTAACTAGGTCAATACCCCGTGTGGTGTCCGGGGTCCCTCAACTGAGAGGGTCAAGAATAGCCCAACGTCAAGCCAGCGTGTCGTAAAAGGCGACTAATGGTGTGTGATTCCCCCATCTTTGAGTCACCTGGTCCTCCAGGTTGGGGGTTGGCAAAGGGTTAACACCCCTTTCCGTTAAACTCAAACCGTTACAGAAACACAGACAGACAAAACAAATCCTTTTTTTAGCTTGGGCGACCGAAGAGTTTCTGGAATTACAGAATTTATGAAGGACAACAGACAAAGCCGAAAGGACTCTGCTGACCCGATGACGTCTTCGCCAAACAAGCAGCTTCGAATTGCGTCGTGGAACGTTCGCACCATGTATGAAGCAGGAAAAAGCTCTCAAGTTGTGACTGAGATGAGAAGATACAGGCTGCATATACTTGGAGTAAGCGAAACCCACTGGATACAATCCGGACAGAAACACCTCAAGTCTGGGGAGAAAATTTTATATTCAGGGAGAGGGGACGGGATTCATACACAGGGAGTAGGAATAATTCTAAGCAAGTTTGCCCAGAAGTCACTGAGAGGATGGGAACAATGCGGAGAAAGGATCATCATGGCGTCCTTTACAACACGGAGTCAGAAGATCAGCATGAACATTGTACAGATCTATGCCCCAACAAATGATGCAACAGATGAGGACAAAGATACATTTTATGGTCTGCTACAACAAGTCATTGACAAGTTGCCAAGGAAAGACATCAACATATTGATGGGAGATGAAAATGCAAAAGTGGGACAGGATAACGTAGGCTATGAAGGTATCATGGGACGTCATGGCATGGGAGAAATGAATGATAATGGTGAGAGATTTGCAAATTTCTGTGCATTCAACAGTTTGGTGATTGGAGGTTCAGTGTTCCCCATAAGAGGATCCACAAAGCAACTTGGGTCTCACCAGATGGTGTGACAGAGAATCAGATTGATCATTTTTGTATCTCTCGTAGATTCAGACGTTCATTGGAAGATGTGACAGTACAGAGAGGGGCAGATGTTGGATCAGACCACCACCTGCTATTGGCAAAGCTTAAGCTCCGACTCAGAAAACACGGGGCCAGATCACATACAAGAAGAAAATTCGAGGTGAATGCACTTGATGGGGAAAAGAATGAGGAATTCAAACTACGATTGAGTAATAGATTCCAACCTCTTACTGAGCTCGAGGAGGACATAGATGTAGAGTCACATTGGGCAAAGATCAAGGAAGTCTACATAACAACTTGCCACGAGGTATTGGGGGTAAAGAAATCGGAACATAAAGAATGGATAAGTCCAACCACCTTGGACCTTATTGAAAAGAGGAGAACAAGGAAGGAACAAGTGAATGCAAGCCGAACAAGGGCTTCAAGACTGGATGCACAAGAGCAGTATCGAGCCATAGCTAAGGAAGTCAAAAGATCTGTGAAGAAAGACAAGGAAGCATTCATGAACAGACTTGCAGAGAAAGCAGAAGCAGCAGCACTGGAGGACACATGAGGATCCTTTATCAAACTACCAAGACACTTGCTGGAAAATATGGGAAACCAGAGGTACCAGTCAAAGACAAAGATGGGAAAACTATTTTTGGAAAAGAGGCTCAATCTGAACGATGGAGGGAACATTTCAACTGCCTTCTGAACAGACCACCACCAGACAACCAGCCAGAAATTTTGCCTGCAAGGAATGAGATACCAATTAGCTGTGATCCACCATCGATAGCAGAGATTGTGGGTGCCATTAACAAGATGAAAAGGGGGAAAGCTGCTGGACCAGACCAGATTCCACCGGAGGCTCTAAAAGTTGATGAGGAAAGAAATGCTGAGGCCCTGCACCCACTATTTGAGAGAATCTGGAATGACGGGATATTCCCAAAGGATTGGAAGGAAGGACATCTTATCAAGCTTCCAAAGAAAGGGGACCTCAGTAATTGTAATAATTATCGAGGCATCACTCTTCTTTCTATCCCAGGAAAGGTTTTCAACCGTATTATTTTAGAGAGAATTAAGAATGCAACAGATGCTAAACTGCGGGACGAACAGGCAGGCTTTCGGAAAAAACCGTTCAACCACCGACCAGATTGCC
>NC_088363.1:58179660-58194660 GCF_034508935.2 Berghia stephanieae | reverse complement strand
ATAGATATGAATATTTATATCGAGCATTTCCAGAGATTTACCATGCTTAATGCGCTTCACAATGTTTGATTTACTCCTTCAAAAGACCATATGAGACTATACTACAATTCTATGACATATACAGTGCTAGTCGCTTGTTCAGTGTCTTTTTGTACTAACATTACAACAATATCGGCCACTGCCTGTAGCCAGGAACTCATTCATACCTGAGTCGAGTTTTCAGTCGATGAGTCTCTTATTATCTCACGAAACATTACAAAAACACAATTTATACTTTTTTTCCATTTACTTTCCTATCTTATATTTTTATTTGTTTGGATTTTGTTGTTTTTAAAAAATGTTTTCAGTGTTTGTTTGTTTCCATTCCACTTGTCATCGATCTCGGGGCTTGGTAATGATGACAGGCGGGTTATCGGGGGTGACAGAGGTTTACAGGATACTATGGAGAGATGACGCACGCAACTGTCAGAAGTGACAAATGCAGAATTTCCATTCCATTCCATACGACTTTTGGGGTATGAATTAATCCAGTCAGGAATGATCGAATATAATGTGAACTTAAGTCTCGATTGGGTATTTCGTTAGGAGAAATCGATTTTGAAAATTAAGTTTGAAGTCAAAATGTGGCGATTCGCCGCAAAACAAATTGTTTCGAGATGAATCTGATGTTTAAAATTAAATTATAAACAACATTTTAAAAGACAAAATGGTGTACACCATTGAATAAATGATTGGCGATAGATAGAGGCAAGTCTTTTATTGGGAGATTGCATTTGTCACAGATTATGTCCCTTAGTTGTGTCCAACACAGATTGTTATGAGAACAACACATATGTAAACACTATTTTTTTAAAAGTTTGATGTGTCCTAGGAGTAAGTAAGACTCATAAAAGCACATCATTCATAAAAAAAAAACAAGCCGCAATTCCGAGATTCCAGTCCTATCTGAATAGGTTTTCGTTATCATTATTTATACTTATTCACCAATCAAGGGATTGCATTTTGTAGCAAATGCATTCACCCAATTGCCGGCCAAATCATTGCTAAATGATGCTGTGCGCTTAGGTAATTTACTCACAACATTCCGCCAGCTGGATATAACGTACCAACACACAAAACTATGTGTAACTTTGACCGTTAATAGTCTGATTGATACGATATAGTGAGAACTCATAAAAACGGCTAGATAAAAACAATAACAAAGAGCTGAGTGACGTCAATTTCATTCTATCTTTAATTTCACTGTCCGTTTCTTCGACTGTGGCTGCAGAGCATAAATACAATCAAATACTTGGACGCCATCTGCAACCGTCCGTCCAAAAGAGAAGCAAAACAAATTTATGTCAAGTGAAAATATACATTCAAAATTCCTTTGATTACTTCAAACTTTTAGCTCCTAAAAGGAACTCCTCGCCCCTATTTTGTAGTCGATTTACTGTAAGGAAATCCACATTAGGCATGTCGAGGGATTGTTCCAGATTAAATCCGAAGCGAGGAAACCGTGACATGCATTTTTCATGCGACAGGGCAATTCATTCATTTTATGTGTCACCGTGTGGTCTTGTGTGGTGACTCTCGCCATCAAACCTGTAGGTCCTTCGTTTGAGTCATGCTCGGAGAATGTAAAATTGTATCCCTGGAAAAGGCTCATAATCAAACTCTCTCACTGTTACTCAAGTGTTAGATAAGTTCCTGGTCGGTAACGGTCTTTTCTCTGTCGAAACAAAACATTATGTAAAAGCGCCAGTTATCTCTGTCTAATTTAAAAGTGAAAAAGCGCCTTACACGCGTGATGGCTCATCCTACATGTTAAGTGTTGTTGTTGGTTTGGAACACACAAAATGGAAATTGCGTTCTATAGAAGCGTAAGCTTAATTGGGGAACTATACAATGGTCTTTGAGGGAAATAAGTGAATCGAAATACAGGTGACTCAAAGTGTTAATCTGGTAATATGTCGCGAAATTTACCAGATTGAGAAATTGAGTTTAAAGCCAAAATTATGATCAGAACTATGAAATTATTTTTTTTTTCAATTGCAGGAAACAAGAAAAAGATCCGTAATGAGCGCTTTTATTTTATATTTAACTCTTTTAGAGTTAAGCTTATAATTCAAATTTATTATGCATCATATTCATCCCGAGGTAATATTGTTTTGAGACGATTTGTCACATATCGCCAAAAGAAAGCTGATTGCATAGCATACATAAATTGATAGAGAGAGCTGAATTATCAGTGATTATCAACCACAAATAGAAAAACTAGAATTTTAAAATTTGGCCAGATAACTCGTATTACAAATATTGATCGATTTAAATGACCCCCATCTAGGCAAAAACTTTCAAACCTAGGACTTCGCGGTTTGAGAGTTTTTGTCAAGATGGGGACCATTTAAATCGATCGATATTTGAAGGACGAGTTCTCTGGCCAAATTTTTAAATACGAATTTTTCCAGAGTACGGCAGTTAACTGTTTAAAGGCGATTGTCCCATTTTCAGAAATCTATGAAAGCAAGATTCAGTATTCATAGCCTTAGGTTGGAAATTCCCTTGGGTGTGAAAACCTCGACAGCCATCAAAATTGGTGGCAGTGATTGTGTTAGTTCTACCGTACTTCGGGAAAAAACAGGTTTTATACGAAAAGTCGTTATTTAATGAATATTGATCTATAACAAAGACCACCGCCCTGTCAAACACTCTCAAACCTAGAACTTGAATGAAGTCCCGGGTTTGAGAGTTATTGAATTCCCCGGTTTTAGAGTGTTTGACAAACTGAGGGTCATTTTAATCGATCGTTATAATTTGGAACGAGTTTTATGGACAAATTGTTTTTTAAAACTTAATTTTAGGAATGGCAGAGTAATCCAAAGTTCTCAACGCACGAAACATAATAATTTATGTGTTGAGAGATTTAAAGGTATGGTGAGTGACCATTTGCTGTTTGATGAAACAAGAGACTTTATATACTCTAATGTTGTTGACTCATCGGAAAGGTATCTCTCATTGTAATGATGTCAATGGATGTTAAATATGAATAGTTGGATAACGGTGACTGCCAAATTCTTGCCCCAGCGTTACATCCTTGAATATGGTGCTTAACACAATACTTGACTCGACTTAAACCTGGCTACGGACAGCGAGAAATGACGTTAGAGTGCTTGCAGAAAGAGGGATTCTAACACACGAAAAGACGACTAGGACTGTATGAACTAAACATTTGTTTCCATATGGCCAGCTTGAGAAAAAAAATGGAGAATTGAAAATCAGGACGCACTTTGTTAATTCATGAATACTTTTTTATATCCCTGTTTATTTATATATTCATCTATCCATATATAAATAGGTACTAGTTCGTCTGATCAGCTTTTCAATAATTTTCCTGGTATATCATTCAATGTCATTCAATAAAGCTTGTAAAGGAAATTCGGTGCGAGAGCACGACTTCTATACATAAATTTAAACGTTGAGGTCGAATTGTAAGTAGATATATACTTAATTATAGTGATTCCTATTTTTTCCACGAAACTAAAATAGATTTGACCATTCCAAGTAGGCAGGTCTGATCCTCAAGTCTTAATCTACTGATGACTATCTTAATAGGCGTAATGAAGGACTTCCTCTCGCTGTCAGGGATCGCCAAGTCTATTAGAGCATTGACCCGAATTCTACGACCAAAACAATATTTACCTCGACATCTGTTTCATTGATAAGATTTTCATTTTGTCCAGAGATTAGATATAAGATGTCTGGTTTGTGTTAAATGGTATTCTCCTACGTCTAGGTCACGAGCAAAACAAAACTTAGGAGCAAAACATTTTTCTTTGTGTCAAAAAAAACTAAGTTAACCAGTTCTAATGGGATAGCGTGGCTCAGCGGTTCGTTCTTTGCTTCCTACCCGAAAGGCAACCTAGTTCTGTCACCCACCGCTGCGCTGTGTGGCCTTGAGCAAGCCACCTCGCCTTAGCTCAATTTGTGGCGCTGCACTGCGGGGTTATTACGCCTGGGTTATTCGTCTTCCCTTGGAATAGACCCGAGAGACAAATTTCCCCTATGGGATGAATGAAGGGAATTTTATTTTATTTTATTTCATTTATTTATTTATTTATTTATTATATTTTTGGCACAAGCGTTCCCGTCAAATGGCCATTATTGCTGGATGTTTCACTGCACAGTAGGTAGAGCACTCGCTTTACAGGCTAAGGAACCGAGATCGATCACGGTTGAAGTCGAGATTTTTTCTTTCTGACACTGCTGTCCACCTAGCAATGATTGGGTACCTAGGTCTGTTAGATCTGGCGGAAAGTACTTTGCTATTAAGGTTACACATAGATTTGTGTGTTGGTACATTATATCCGGCTGGTGAATGTTATGAGTATTTTAGCTAAACGCATAGCATCAATATTATAGATAGTATGCGCTTGACTAAGAAGCTCACAACATTGCCATCCGAAAGTAGAACGGACCAACACACAAAACCATGTGTAACCTTGAACGTTTATAGTCTAGTTAATACAGTTCAGTGAGAATTACTCATAAACATGGATGGCAAAAAACAATAACAAAGACTTGAATGACGTTAACTAAGAAAAACTACAAGAAAAACCTTGAAAACCCATGAGATTGTTGAGACTGTATCCCCGTTTGGAGTTGTAATCCTTAGATCAACTTTGCTGTAGTCTGACAAATCACACTGCGTGGCCAAAAACTGTTTACGCCAAAAAGTAGTCCTTCAGAGCCATATGGCACACGGAGTCGGGGTTTATCCCGGTTTCTTTTGCGAAAAGTGGACAATCGCAATCGCTTGCTTTTCTTTGGATGGGACACTAGTCTATCGCAATATTACTTCTCGTAGGATTTAACAGACCCAGCGATCTAATCACTGCGGCGGACGGGGAGGTCTCGCTTTGAGCACGTTTCGTGGATATTGCGCTATATAAAAGCTCAAGTTTAGGCCAGAAACCCCCCCCCCCCCAAAAAAAAAAAAAAACCTCGACTGCACCCAGGATCGATCCCGGTCCCTTTGCGTGCATGCGACGCGAGCGCTATACCAACTGTGCTATCTGAACCTCCCCCCCCCCCTCCCCTCTTACGCCAAATAGGAATAGGTTGAAATGATTCTTTGCTTGTCAAAACGTTTCAAATCTGAAACTTAAAAGAGGCGTTGGCCAAAATATTCAAGTAAATAAATGTGTTTTGCCAAAGTATTTCAAGGTTTGTTCCTTAATTGACATCATGGTCAGCAATGTCTCTAACATCTTTATATAACAATGTGATACGAGTGACCAAATTTGTATAACTTGAGTTTTCACTTAACGTGCTCAAAGCGCTTTACAAAGGGTCCACAGCAACAGGTAACATGTAGAACGAGACACGACGCCTGTTAGGCGATGTTACAATTTTTTCTTCTTTTTTTCTAACAGAGGTAACGGTGAGGTAGTCATTTTACACCTCGGTACGATGAGAGAATGTGAGTAACAATCCTTTTCCAAGGACTCAACTATGCGCCTAGCGAGGCTCGAACCCAGAATTTTCCGATGCGAAAGCGAGTGTCATACCCCAAGACCCATAGCGGCAAATTGGTTGTCCATGAAATAGTCGTGTGGGCTGTCCACACCATACAATTTACATTGCTAATCTAGTCCCCCAGACGGCCACACGGCTGTTTCATGGACATCAATTTGCATCCCAAACCTTATCAATATTGTCGGAAGGGTTATCCACTGAATCTTTTCTTAATAGTTCAGTGTTCGAACATCAGGCAATCGTTTTCTTACCAAAAGATAACTAAAAATAGCTTTTATATCCACTAAATGTACCAAAGCGTTTTATATTGCCTCAGACCAACAGGAAGACCTAACATTTAGAACGATAGATGCTGTCTGTAAAGCGCTATTGCAATTTTTCTGAGGGAACCAAAGCTGTCACTGGCCAGGTACTCATCTTATTTTTTAGGGGAAAAAAACAACAACAAAAAATAGACCATTCATGTTGGTCAATACCATTAAACGTGCTCAAAGCACATTACAATGGGTCAACAACAACACTTAGAATGTAGGACTGCGCATGACGCTTGTTTGGCGAGATTACAGCTTTTCCGACAGAGGCAACGCTATTATCTGCCTGGTACTCATTTTACACCTGAGTACTAAGACAATGAGAGTAAAGAGCATTTTCAAAGGACTCAATTATGCGCCGCTAAGAGAGGGATTCGAACCCAAGATCTTCCGATTCGTAGGCGAGAGTCATACCACAAGACCATATGTTCGCACAAAGTAAGTAGCCTTTTCCACCTACTCAATTGTGCACAGCCCACTATGGCCCTACAACCGATCCGCAACTGAGAGTCATGCAATATCTCAAATTCCAATTCAGAGCCTGACGGTAGTTCCTTAGGGTCGCAATAAGGCCAATTGAGTAAGAATGCATTCAAGCTTATGTCGTGGCAATGACATTTGTTAAGATTTGGATAGGACTCTATTACTACATCTTAAAGTTCACCTCTACTTGATCTAATCGATCTAGCTACGATTTTCTATCACTGTTGGATGGACAGAATTATCAGCAACTAACCCAGTTCCACCAGGGTTTGAAATTGGTCCGTCTGCCTTTGAGCAATCGAGACAGACTAGACCCTTCTATCACAATCCCATTCCCTTTGTTTTAAAACGACAATATCAGAGCTTGCCTCCTTCAGCTTCCCATACGAAAAATTTGCATCTTAAACTGTATAATTAATAATGGCGGAGTCTTATTTCATCGACTCTTCTCTTAATGTAATAGTGATTCTTCTCTTACTATACTAGTGTTCGGGCGAGACAATATATTTCTTTCAATGCCATTCTCTTTTACTATCATCTTGTTAGTCGAAATAGACTATTGGAACCTCAGCAAGAGGTCCCGGGGTAGGAACTCAGATAATAACGCCCTTTAAGCTGAAGCATATTCCAGTTCAACCAGTCCGTCACAATAGTCAAATATCCTTTGGATAAAACGCTATAATATTGCAAATTGCTCTCCGCCAAATTATATGATCCAGCTAATCACTACCTACTCACTGTTGGGTGGCATGGGTATCAGAACCAAATCCGACTTTACCCAGATTTGAAATCATCCCTTTTGCTTTAAGTAATCGAGACAACCAAGTCCTTTTGAACCTTGAATTATATCAATTTCTATTGCTTGAAAATGACAACAACAGAGCTGGCTTCCCTCGTCCATATGACTGTTTCGTGGAGACCAATTTGCATCTCAAACTGTATACATCTAATGTTGTCAACCTATTTGTGACCACCGTCTCAAAGAAGTATTACATTGGAATGAAATATATTCTGGAAAGGAGTGAAGAACCAAAATTATGTATCCTAAGATCAATTTTTATTCGTTATGGATGAGAATAAATATAATTCCCAGCATTGCAAATAACAAAGGGTTCGAATTTCTTATCATTTCAATTCAAAAAATACTTTTTTCTTGGAGTCCGATTTATCCCAAAAGGTTGACAGGTTGGGTCACATTCTATCGACTGACTCTTTCTAATAAAACGGCGATCGAACACCAGACAGACAATCTCTTTCTTTCATTACTTGCTACCCTTTGTTTAGCCATAACATTGGCAAAATAAATTAATCCCTGAGGAAATTGGTAAAATGTATAAAAAGTCCAAATAAATTGTCCAATATATCTTCTAAATACAGTACAACTTATTGCAAGTAAAGCGTTACAAACACATACCTAGGGAAACAAATATAATCGTGGAAATAGACTTTAGAGCTTAATTGAAGTCCCTAGATAATACCTCAGAGATATTTTACTTCCTATTTGGGCAGTAATATTTCCGGGTTAAGTTGATATAACCAGACAATAACGTTTGCTGACTGCCTTTTGGATAGGATTATTGTATATTGGAAAGAATTCACCGCCAAATAAATCAGACCCAATGATCAATTCACTGCTGAGTAGACAAGGGGATCAAGAACCAAACCAAATTTTACCCAGATTTTAAATCAACCCGTTTGCTATTGCGCTATCGAGACACTCGAGTTTCCTCGGAACACGAGTCGATTCCATGTCCTGAAATTGACAATTGCTACCCTAGGAATATTATTTTTTTAAGGGCTTTACGGCGCTTTCAATACATTTAGGTCATATCAGAGCCAATAAAAAGGAAGAAAATGGGATAGTATAAATGTGCTAGAATTACATAGAAAAAGTAAGACAAAGGGGAATGATGCAAATAGGGAATAGATGTAGATTCCAAGAGCACACTGTCATTGTGCATAGTTTGAGATCACCAAAAAGTCTCATCCCAAGCACATGTCCCCACTAAAAGGAATACACTCAAATCATATAATATGTAAACAAAATATAATACAGTAAATGACAGAGAGATGATTTACAAGGTAAAAAATATCATCTCCCAAAACAAAAAACTATGCATTTGACTGTTTCCCTCCCCGACCAGGGCCAAGACAAAACCAATTAATCTCATTCCAAGAAAAGACAGAGAGCACATTGGAAAACAGCTATAAGGGGATAGAAGACACAGTATGTACCTCGGACTAGAGCCCTGTGTAATCTGTAGTAAGTACATCCCTGCCCACTATGGAAAGTCAGGAACCCCACCCCTAGGACGCAGGACTACCGAAAATGCAAAACGAATTATTCCCTGAGGAGTTTAGTTACTAGAAAAAACATCCTCGTCCAATTTATCTGTACAATGCAACTTACTGCAAGTATCATGTTACACAAACATACAGAAAATAAAATGCCCAATTGATAAATAATTTATGTCACAGGGTAAACGTTTGTCACATCACAAAACTATTATGATCAGACACGATAATAATGACATCCACAAGTTACATAATACGAACGATAATTGAGTCTCTATTTGCCTTCATTTACATCTATGTGGATAATGCATTAGCAACTACTTTGTCTAGCAATTACCCAATAACACACAGTCGCACAAACATCGTAGATTCATAAAAGAGATGATAAATGTCAATGAAAGCATTTCATAAAACATTAATGTCGACGGTACATTGATAATGACCTCGTCCAAATACCAGTCGTATTAATTTGTCGTGGATATACCCATAATCTACCCCCCCCCCCCTTCCCCCCACATCCCCCATTTCAACACCGAAACAATGCTGAGATCTAGCCATATCCATTAGTTGTAGATTTTTTAAAAATCTCCCTCCACCGCCCCCCCCCCCCCCCCCCCCCCTTCCCAACGTACAGAGCATTCCACATCGCAATAATGCTTAGAACCAGTGGTGGATTTATGAATCCCAGAACGTATACAGAGAACTGTGGAAAAAAAAAACACGTAAAATTTTTTTTGGGTTAGAAAACTTTTCATCCAAAAATCAATCGATTAAAATGACCCTCGTCTTGTCAAAAGCTCTCAAACCTGAGACTTGAGTTTAATATCAGTAATGAGAGTTTTTGAAGATGAGGGAGATTTTGTTCGCGCAATATTTGTAGGGGGAATTTTCTGGCCAAAATGTCTAAATCGTGTTTTGCAAAGAAACATTATAGTAACGTTTGTTGATCTACTTCTGCTATGATATTATATTATTATCATTTGCATTATTCTCGACTCCAGCGTGAACAATGCATTGGTAAGTGCACAAAGAGGAATCTTGTTTCGGTAATATAATATTTAATAATAATAATAATAATAATAATAATCTTTATTGTCCAAATTAAAGGCAATTCATGTGAGGTAAACAATGCTCAGTTTGGTTCATGGTATGAACATCAACACATTTACAAATACAGACACAGCCATACACGAACATAACACGCTTGCACATTGTTTCTACACATGTATACAAAAGAAATGAGCGTACATACAAACACATATACATACATACATACATACATGCAGACATACATACAAACCAGCATATCATCGTATATGCATGCCTACATTCATACATACATACATACATACATACATACATACATACATACATACATATATACATACACACAGACACACACACAGACAGATAGAACGATACGAATATTTGCTGGGACAGCAGATAACCATATTATAAATATAGTGTCTTATATTAAGAAGAAGATGGCAATAATTGTGATGATGATGATGATGATGATGATGATGATGATGATGATGATGATGATGATGATGACTACGATAATGATGATGATGATGATGATGATGATGATGATGATGATGATGGATGATGATGATGATGATGATGATGATGATAACGACGGCGGCAATGTCGATGATGATGATTCACGACACTGCTTCTCGTTATTTTCATTGGTTGTCTCATTTTTCCACAGAAGATTTGTTAATTAATTTTATGGCGGTTGGAATGAAGGTTGTCTTATGTCGATTTGTCCGACATTTTGCTTCTAGATACCGTCTTCCGGAGCGCAGAAGTTGGAATTTTTCGTTCAGCGGATGCCTCTTTTCGTTGATAATGTTAAAAGATTTCTTCTCAACTGCATTAATATAAGTTGTGTCAAGGCTTCTAAGGTCTGTGTTAATTATTTTTGAAGCTCTCTGAGGGTTCTATGTAGTTTGGATTTTTCTTTTGTTCCACAGCTTCCATACCACGTTGTGATGCCAAACGAAACGATACTCAATATTAATGACTTGTAGATTTGTATCATGGTCTTTCTGTTCACATTGAAAGACCTTAATTTTCTGAGTATATACAAGCGCTGGTTACATTTTTTGATGACATTGTTGGTGTGCGATTCAAATCTTAGACTGTTATCTATAATTACACCAAGGTATTTAAACGTTTCAACAGTTTCAACCGCCTGATTGTTAATTTATGTTACTGTGCAATAATTATAATGATAACAATGACGATGATTATAGTGGTAGTGATTGTGATGAAAATAACGATGATGATAGTATTATTACTATTATGATGATGATTATGATAATGATAATAAGGACGATAATGATGATAATCATAATATAATACTAATAATAATAATAATAATAATAATAATAATAATAATAATAATAATAATAATAATAATAATAATAATAACAATATATATATATATGAACAGCGATCGCGTCGTGGTCATAAAACTAAGAACTCATTAAGGATATACTAACAATTCAAAAAAAGTTTTTAAATGGTCACAAATACTAAAGGGTGTTCTTTGGAATATATTGCACTGTTGAGATTGCATTTTAGATTTTTGAATAATTATATTGACAACAACTTTTGCAAGAAAATTCAGAAAAATTAAGCGGGTTCTTCAATTTGATGACAAAAATTTATAGAATAAATAAATAAATAAATAAATAAATAAATAAATAAGAACCAAGTAAAACGAAACACGCTGACAATATTATGCAATACTTGGTGCGTACTTGACTACCAATATCGAATTCGGGATATTTACTTCTTGTAATAATGATTTTAATGATAACACCGATAATAATTATAACAAACGAGTAAATATGCATTGCGTGGGCCTCCCAGAGAAATTGATGCTCTGTGTATCTATCTTTTAAATGTAATATTGTTCAACGGAAGGATTGAGGAGAAAATAGGGCATCGCAAGGTTTCTTGTTTAATGATAGAAACTGTTTCTAATCCTGTGTCGTAGTCGGGACTAGTTGGCGAGTACCCCTATCACATGTTTAACTCACTCAATCCTAGATATTTTTGCTGCTTTTCAACATTGGAAAAAAAATGTATTAAAAATGAGCATGTGCATAGATATTTTTATTCAACTACCATTAACATGTAAAAACAAAAAATAATCGCTTTAATATTACGCCTATAATTTGTCTCAGAAAAAATGTAATAAATAGGCATGGGGTAACTTAACCTGGGCAAACTACGGATATAGTCCGTGTTAGGGTTGAGTGAGTTAAGATGGACGTACTTTGACAGGTTCTCGACTCATGACGGTAGTCCATTACCTACTAAGAGTACTTTAGACGTTTCTGCTGTAGTCCAATTATCAACTACTATAGTGTCCTGCCTAATGGAAGCCAGACTTATGGGCGGCTATCTGGTCTTGTGGTATGACACTCGCATTTGGATCGGAAAGTCATGGGTTCGAGTCCCGCTCTGAGCGATGCATAGTTGAGTCCTTAGAAAAGACTCTTTACTCACTTTTTCTCACTGTATACGTGTGTAAAATGAGTACCTGGCCGTTAACAGCGTTGTCTCTGTCCGGAAATAAAATTTGTAAAATCGCCTAACAGCTGTCATGGCCCGTCCTTTCATGTTAAGTGTTTTATTGTTAATCTTCAAAACCTTAAATTTTCTCTTCCTGGTCATTTTGATTTTAACTTTAACCTCAATTTTCTTCAACCAGCTCTTTCCGACACAATACCAGATTAGCGCTATGGGTTACATATTCTAATCTGTTATTTTCACTTACCTACTCACATTTGTCTGAAATAAAAATAACCCCAGTCTAATAATAGATAGAAAATGAGAATGGAATAAGCCAAGTTCTGTCTCTATTTGTTTAGCTGGCTAAACTTATAATCCATTGTTTATATACATTTTATATGGCACCATCTACACTGGCATGTGGATTTTTCTTTTTCTCTTGTTTTTATTAGAAAAGAATCAAAGCCACCTTCAATTTATGACAGCCGGTTGAATCCGTCCTGTTGTATTAAAAAAGAAAACAACAGTTTTTAACATTTTGGCCCGAAAATTTGTCCTTCAAACTATAGTTAGTAGGAAGTTGATATCACTCAGGTCTTTGTTATTGCTTTTTGTCATACGCGTTTATGAGTAATTCTCACTAAACTGTAAACGTTCAAGGATACAAATAGTTCAGAGTGTTGGTCCGTTATACTTCCGGATGGCAATGTTGTGAGCTTCTTCGCCAAGCCCATACTATTCTATATCAAACGGTTAAAATAACCCTCATCTTTCAAAAATTCTCAAACCTGGGACTGAAATCAGTTGAGGCAAACATATCTGTTTGGGATCGTTTTTTTTTCTTGTATATTTCTTTTTGCTTTGTGTGGTACCATCTGTGCACTCATTTGCAGGTCTGATAAACCAATCTATTATGGGCTCATTGTTGTAATGGACATCTCAAAACATGACGCAAAATATTGTCCATTACAATAATGTTAAACTGGAAGAGAGGAGGGTGTGACGTCACGACTTCGATGTCCAATATCAGGCTATGTGGTCTTGTGGTATGACACTCGCTTTCGGATCGGAAGGTCCTGGGTTCGAGCATCGCTCGGCGCATAGTTGAGTCCTTGGAAAAGGCTCTTTATTCATATTCTCTCACCGTACTTAGGTGTAAAATGAGAACCTGGTCGTTAACAGCGTTGTCTCTGTCCGAAAAAAAATGTAATATCGCCTAACAGGCGTCATGTCTCGTCTTACACGTTAAGTGTTTCTGTTGGCAAGGGACCCCTTGTAAAGCGCTTTGAGCACGTTTCGTGGATATTGCGCTATATAAAAACTCTTTTTTAAAGATCATTTTGTTTTAAAATTACTTTCTGGTATCTTGTACACTCCTACAAAATACCCGTTCCGGTTCAGGCGGTGGGTCACAAAAATAAAACGATTAAGATGACTCCCCCCTCAAGACAAACACACACACACACACAAACGTCACACACACACATGTTTTAAAGTCGCAACCCTGAGACCTCTAGAAGTCTTGGGTTTGAGAATGTGTAACAAGTCTTATTAATCGATCAATATTTAAAGTAAAAGTTAAAGGTTACATATAATTGTGTGTGTGTGTGTGTGTGTGTGTGTGTTTGTTTGTTGGTACGTTTTATGTGGCTGGAGGATGTTGTGAGTATTGTACCTAAACGTACAACATCAATACGTTAGAACACTTGGCTTCAGCTATTCTAGTTTTCTGCTTTGTTTTTCTATTCCATTAGCATTGATTTAATTAAGCGTATCTGAGCTTTCTGCTATAGATTTTGTTTGATATCGTTTCCTATAGACGTATTATTATTAACGTATTACCGCAGAGTTCTAACGTCAATTGATAAACGTGTGCCGTTAAGTCTAGATATATCTTGATGCAGCAATAGCAGAAGATGACGAGTTGTTTTCTTTGAAATTAAGTGAGCAAATAACTCTCGTATGAGACTATAATTATATTATAAAAAAGGAAAACACTCGAACGTAGGAAATGAAAAGGAATTTTTTCTGGATGGTTATGCTAAAAAGTAGTCCATTTGGCCCATAGAGCCAGAGTTAATTCCGGTTTCTATAGCGTGAATTGGACAATAGCAATTGATTGCTACTCTCTAGATAGGATGCTAGTCGACGTGCACATATCTGCAGGACGTGCAGGTATGATAGCCGTGTGTAATTATGGGCTCGTTTTGACATTGTTGTTATGGAGAATGTTTTGTGTTGGTTTTAGAGTATTTCCATTACAACAATGAGACCATACCAATTTGGATTGTCAGACTTGCAAGTAAGCACACCTCGATGCTAGTCCATTGCAAAGTATTTTCCGTCAGATCAAACAAAACCAAACTACCTAATCACTGCTGGGAGTGGGGTTGGGGGGGGGGGGAATCTTAATTATGCTGCAATTTGAAAAAAAAACGTGCAGGTACAGCTTTTGAAAAGAAAAGAAAATCTATTTAAGTTTTAAGATTTTGTTATTCTTACTCTTGATGTCTACTATTTCAAACACCATTGTTGATTTGACTCAACGTCATGAACAGTAAAAAACCGCAGCAATGTTCAATGATGTTAAATGCGAGAAATTCTTTTTAGATGAATCTTCAAACTTCAATGGTTTGTATTTGCAAAAGGCCACGGGCCCATCACTGCAAATGTTCAGTTGCAGTCCAATCAAAACAGGGAGCAGTCACAGATTACTTTGACGAGCATATGCATTCAAAACTGTTTTGAAAGTTTCCAAGAATTCAACGTTCATTATGCCCGGTGGCAGTACATTCCAGTCATTTATTGTTCGTGGGGAAAAAGATATGTTTGTTTGTGTCTGAAAATATCTATCCCACGT
>NC_088363.1:58159660-58177160 GCF_034508935.2 Berghia stephanieae | reverse complement strand
TAAAAGTGCATCATAGCTTGTCATCATCATCATCATCATCATCATCATCATCATCATCATCATCATCATCATTCTCATCATCATTATTCATCATCATCATTCTCATCATCATCATCATCATCATCATCATCATCATCATCATCATCATCATCATTATCATCATCATCATCATTATTATTATTATTATCATTATCATCATCATCTTCATCCTCATCAACATCATCATCATCATCATCATCATCATCATCATCATCATCATCATCATCATCATCATATTCATCATCATCATCATCATCATCGTCATTTTTATCATCATCATCATCATCATCATCATCATCATTATCACCACCTCCACCAAATATAACTGATTCAAATGATATTCGAGTAAATATTTGATAATAATTTATCACAGGGAGTCTGATGTGTGTTTATTTATAAATCACTCGAGATGGATGTTTGCGTTACGATCTGTATCGAATTATTCTGGTGACCACTGGGTCACCAAATATCGGAAACAACCCTTTTTTCTACTTCAAAATAGAGACGTTAGTTCTCTGCGACCTTAATAGTCCTCAATGATTATTAGAATAGTGCAAAGAAAACACTGAACAAACATCATTTTCCTCACACGTTTTCATTACGCTTATTTCCACAGTCTATCAGATAGTTGATTTTACAGTAAGACTGGACCCCACTTTTTCTCTTCCCCCGCCCCCAACCTTCCCCTCGCGCACCTCATTCTTGTCTTCCTTACTGTCCTTTCATATTTGTCCCTTGTCAGGTTCCTTGTAGCCTTATTTCCATCTATTTGTATGTTTGTCTATCTGCTGGGGTCAGCGTGACAACACGGTACGGTCTTTGCTTCCTATAGATAGTATGCGCTTGGCTAAGAAGCTCAAAACATTGCCATCCGGAAGTATAACGGGCCAACACACAAAACTAGGTGTAGTCATAAACGTTTATAGTCTGGTTAATACAGTTTAGTGAGAATTATTCATAAGCGCGGATGGCAAAAAGCAATACCAAAGACCAGAGTGACGTCAACTTCGTTCTATCTATACTACTCGAAACATACCGAGATTGAATACCTGCTGCGCTGTGTAGCCTTGAGCAAGTCTCCTCGCCCTAGCTCAGTTTGCGGCGCTGCATTGGAATAGACTTGAGACAAATTTCTCCTATGGGATGTTTAAAAGGATTTTACTTTTTTTATATTATTTATCTCGATCTACATAGCTTTCTATTAATTAATCAATTAATCAATCAATCAAGCAACCAATCTATCTATCTATCTATCTATTTATATATCTATCTCTCTACTTATCTATCTATCTATAAATTCATATATCAATCCATCTCTCCGCTTATCTTTATAGACAGGCACAAAAACAAACTTAACATACCACCCAGTAATTCCTATCCATTTTATTCTTCTATTCCAGCACAAGACTCAAACCATGAGCCCCCTGCACACCTTGCTAGTCTTGGTTTTATACGTCATCATCCACGATACAAGAGGTACGCATTACTATCTCTTCCTATTTTTGTACTGCGGTCATAAACAGAGTATTCTTCTTATCCTCCTCCTCCTCCTCCCTCCTCCTCCTCCTCCTCCTCCTCCTCCTCCTCCTCCTCATCCTTCTTCTTCTTCTTCTCCTTCATCATCATCTTCTTATCCTCATCCTCCTCTTCCTCCTCCTCGTCCTCTTCCTTCTTCTCATTGAATCTCGTTTATCATTATGTACTTTTCGTTTATTTATTTTCTCAATAATCAACTAGCTACCCAATCACTATTGAATTGATAGAGGGAATGGATCAGAATAAACCTCCGACTTAAACCAGGATCGAAATCTGTCCGGAGTCATTATTATCCAAAGGAAAGAAAACAATTTATGCTTTCCATTTTCCGCAAGATTAACCGGAAAGACACATCATCGGGTTTCACGTGTCTTATCGTTCTAAAATGCGATCAAATATTATGAGTTCTTTGGTCAATGAATGCACGAGGTGTACATATCTATAACTGCACGTCGTCTATGCATAATGTAACTTGAAATATGATTTAAAATATCGTTTTTAAGTAAGACAAGAAAATGGTATCAAACACACGCTCATTTTCAAGCATCCCCCCGCCACACACATACACACACACACACACACACGTACACACACACACACAACTCAAACACACACAAAACTAATCTTTTTAAAAAGCAATCAATTTTATTAATCTATCGGACTATGATCGTTTTGATGATGACTACAAGTGCCGATGATAATCACAACTAATCACAACCATTTCATGATGATGATGACGATGATGATGATGATGATGATGATGATGATGATGATGATGATGATGATGATGATGATGATGATGATGATGATGATGATGATGATGATGATGATGATGATGATGATGATGATGATGATGATGATAGTGGTGGTGGTGGTGGTGGTGGTTCGCTTTCGGAACGACTCTTGACGAAAGCGTTCCCTTAGATAGTACGTGTACCATAATATATTTTAGAGAACTTCCTCCTATTTCTGTAATATTTCAATGTAAGACAGTTGTTTATTTTGTGCTAAGAGATAACACAATTGTAGGAGACACTTTATTATCCTATTGTGTTTTTAAAAATTAGCCTTGTTCCCTATAAATCAATTTTTCTTCCCAAAGTCATTCAACTCATGTTTCCATTGTTTTCGTCCAAAATCAAATTTGAATTAATCAATGTTATATCTTATTCGATATTTAAAAATACCGTACAATTTCCTACCCGTGTTGTTGGAATGCATTTTGGTCCCGATAGCTCAGTTGAGGAGAATACTCGCTTTAAACGCAAAGGCGGCTATGTGGTCTAGTGGTATGACACTCGCTTTCGGATCGGAGGGTCCTGGGTTCGAGCCTCGCTCGGCGCATAGTTGAGTCCTTGGAAAAGACTCTTTACTCACATTCTCTCACCGTACTCAGGTGTAAAATGAGTACCTGGCCGTTAACAGAGTTGTCTTTGTCCGAAAAATTGTAATATCGCCTAACAGGCGTCTCGTCCTACATGTTAAATGTTGCTGTTGACCAGGGACCCCTTGTAAAGCGCATTGAGCACGTTAAGTGGATATTGCGCTATATAAATGCTCTATTTTTTTTTTAAAGGGACCGAGATTGATCTTGGGTGCCATCGAGATTTTTTTTGTCTGACTCCCTTGTCGACCCAACTATAATTGGGTGGCTGGGTCAGTTAGATCTGTCGGAAAGTAATTTGCGATAGACTAGCAGTCCTGTCCAGATTTTAGTAAGCAATTGCTATTGACCGTTTTACATTATAGAAACCGGGATAAACTCCGGCTCCATGGGCCCAATGGTTATGAAGGATTACCTCAACTCCTTTATTTTCACTTACTTAATCCTCTTTGTCCTGTTAGGACGGAAAGGCTTGTCCTCAAGCGCCCCTGGTTCTCTGCCATCTTACAGTGTTGGGGACATATCAGTCAGACATAACAGTGCAGAGAAAATAGGACGTCACAACCTCTAATCCTCCGGTTCCAAACTCATTGGTTATATGTGTATGTAACCAGTCCTTATGAGACCTAATAATGAATCGGGTACACGTTGAATCATGAGTCATATCTATATTAGTAGCAGGATGTTTAGGCAGATTCTTGGGATTACGGGACGTAAACAAGCGATGATGGATGATCTACGACCAGCATGTATTTAGAATAGAAAATAAGATGCCAGATAACTCTGAAACGAGGAGATCAATTATACAAGATATGTATTCAGTCCTTAGGAAGAGTGATTTTACACTCACAATGAGATTGGAATCAGCTTTTGATACCCCACTTTTGTTCTCTCTCCTTTCTTAAGTAGTCCTTCATTCAGAGCCATTGGCCCATGGAGCCGGAGTTTATATCCCGGTCTCTATAGCGTGAAACGGACAATAGCAAGTGCTTGCTACCTTTTGGATAGGACGCTAGTCTATCGCAAAAAAAAAAAACAACTCTACGGCAAATCTAACAGACTCAGCTGCCCATTCATTGCTGGATGGACAGGGGGGTCAGAAAAATATCTCGACTGCACCCGGGATCTATCTTGGTCCCTTTGCGTGTGAAACGAGTGCTCTACCAATTGAGCTATTGGGACCCCCGTTATCTATCCTAACTTGGACTTATTTCTCTCTCTCTCTCTCTCTCTCTCTCTCTCTCTCTCTCTCTCTCTCTCTCTCTCTCTCTCTCTCTCCCTCATTTTCTTCTTCTCCCAAATCATTCTCAGCGGTTCCCCAGGCTCGTGAAATGACCTACGAAGATATGGTGGCAAATATGGTAGTGGAAGCGTATAAGATGCGATCATCCATCGGTCGTCCAGTCCGGCAGTTTAACGACACGGTTGTTGTGGAATTTGCCATACAGTTACAGCAACTGCTAGGCCTTGATGAGCAGGAACAAGTGCTCACGCTTAGCGTGTGGGACCAATATGTAAGTATTGTTCTGTTGAGAATAACTGGTGAAAGGAATAGACAAATACAGTCACTATGAAATTAGGGGGCGCTTATTAACCAGTTAACTGTCGTACTATGGAAAAATAACACGTACTTAAAATTTAGCCTCGCACAGGTCACAGGTTTGAGAGTGTTTGTCAAGATGACTGTCATTTAGATCCCAGATTTGAGAGTTTTCACCAAGATGAGGATCATTTAAATCTATTGATAATTATTTTAAAAATCCCTTTATTCATCCTATCGGGGAAATTTGTCTCTAGTGTATATTCCAAAGGAAGACTGGAATAACCCAGGCGTCCGCCGCAGTGCAGCGCCGCAAATTGAGCTTAGGCGAGGTGACTTGCTCAAGGACACACAGCGCAGTGGCAGGTGATCGAAATCGATACCTTTCGGGTACGAAGCAAAGACCGTACCTCTGAGCAACGCTGCCACGATATTTGAAGGACGAGTTTTTTGGCAAAATAATTAAATACATGTTTTTCCAGAGTACGACGGTTAACCAGTTAATCGCTCGCTAAGTATTATCTATCATCATTCAGAAAAAAATAGGTAGTTATTTATTGCCATTTATTCACGAGTTAAAGATGTAAATATTATCGTATCGTATCGTATAGTATCGTATAAGAGCGAACAGGCTTTAACAACCTTTTAAATACTCTGTGTAACTTCCATGCATAAATAACAAATTTAAATGTTATATGAACAATATCCATTGTTAATTTGTCAATTGTCGGTAGACTACATATCGCTGTTTCAAATAATTATTAAATATCTAACACAAAAATAAATGTCATAGTCAAGATTCGTAGTATATTTTTCCCTTGTCGTCAAAACTCGTTTGACATAACGTCCACTTTTATATATACTTCTCTTCTTTGCCTCATAGAACAAAACCCTGAGCATTTGTAAAGCGTTTGAGCACGTTTAGTCGACATTGCACTGTGTAAAAGCTCAAGTATTTTTTTAAGTTCATCTTTTCCCTTGCAATTCCAAGGTGGTCGAAAGATGAAAACGATTAAATTCATTTTCTACCTGGGTGTCACGTTGCCTTTTTTGATATATTGCCCAAGGAAAAAATGGACAAGGTGCTTGAAATTGGTCCAAAATCTAGAGGTGCCTAAATGAGTCTCTCTCTCTCTCTCCTTCTCTCTCTTTCTCTCTGTCTCTCTCTCTCTCTCACACACACACACACAAACTCACACACATTTTTAACTATAACGTTTTCTTTTTTTACCCTCTTTTTCTCATTTACTAACCATTATGCAAATGTATTATAATATATTTTCTTTTCTTGTCTACTTCTACCCAAAGAGGCTAAAGGCCGAAGTATTATTTATTTGAGTAATTTTAAATCCCATTATTATACTAATTATTTTTTTTGAAGCGGGTCTTAGTGCAACGTCGTTATTCCACAGCAAACTTTAAATATAGATTGCCGCATAAAAGAAAAAAATGATGCATTAAAAAAATCGATCTATCAGCAGATTCTCAGACCCAGCTTGTGGAATTTTTTTTCTCCTTATCATCACATTCAGTTTGTTTTATTTTTTAGGTAACGAGATAAAAATAAAGACTAAACAGATGATGCCTCTGAGGCGAGCTTTCCAACAATATTTATTGTAATCTCATCTGATTTTTCTTTAAAGCTCTATCATCTTATTTCATTTCCTCTCCGTGTCAATTTACATGTTTACTTTTCATCTTGTTAACTTGTTAACGTATTTAAACTCGTCCAAATATTATATATATATATATATATATATTATATATATATATATATATATATATATATATATATATATATCGGTCGATTTATATGACTCTCATCTTGGCCCACTTTAGGATAACTCGTAAGGCCCCTGGTTTGAGAGTTTGTTTGCCAACTTGAGGGTCATTTAAATCGATCGATAGTTGAAAGACGAGTTTTCTGGTCAAATTTGTAAATAGATAGAATGAAGATGACGTCACTCAGGTCTTTGGGGTTTTGTTTTTGTTTTTTTTTTTTTTTTTTTTTTGGGGGGGGGGGGGGGGGTTCAACCACGTTTGTGCATTATTCTCACTAAACTGTATTAACCAGACTATAAACCACCAAGATTACACATAATTTTGTGTGTTGGTCCGTGATATTTCCGGATGGCAATGTTGTGAGTTTCTTAGCCGTGTGTTTCCAGAGTAGGGCACTTTACTGGTTAAGTGGAAATCAAAACATGACAACATGTGAATGTAATGTTTTTATGGTTAATGAATAGTGAGGAGAGTGGGAATCGATGGGGCAGATCAGAATCATCAAGAAAGCAGAAAGGAAATAGAATGTCAAAAAACAAAACAAAATAAAAACAAGCTAAACCACAAAAGGCAAAAAATATCAAAATTAAAAACAAAACATACCCCCCCCCCCCCTCCCAAAAAAAATGTCTGAATTATGGCGCCAGGATCTGTCATTGATTTAAACAAAACTTTCATATTGACTTGGAAATCCATTAAAGAATAAATTGGATCACAATCCAAGCCTTCCACCATTCAAAATACATGACCATTTCTATAGCGCAATATCCACTTAACGTGCTCAAAGCACTTTACAGGGGGTCCCTGGCCAAAATACTACTTGTCATGTAAGACGAAACATGACTCCTGTTGGGTTATATTACATTTTTTTCGGACAGAAACGGTGCTGTAACCACCAGGTACTCATTTTACTCATTTTGCGTACGGTGAGCGAATCAACTTTGCGCCGCTTAGAGCAGGGCTCGAACCTTGATCGTTCTGGTCCGAAGGCGAATGTCATAGTATAAGATTACCTAGCCAATTTCGATCAATTTTACCAGATAACTATCGTACTCTGGAAATACAAGTTTAAAAAAAAAATGAACAGAAAAGTGTTTTTGCCAAGATGAGAGTCATTTATCTCGATCGATATATGAAGGACGAGTTTTCTGGTCAAATGTTTAAATACGTGTTTTTCCGTAGTACCGCAGTTTATTGCTTAATAAATCGCAAACTCCTAATCCAGAGAGGCTTAACTAGCAATTCTAAAAATTAGTAGTTTCTATCTGGAAAATGATACTAGTCGTTAAATATTAAATAGTAGTAGTAGTAGTATCGTTCGGCTACACTTCTATGTTCAAGGTATCAATAAAGGTTCTGAAGTCATCATCACATTTGTTGATGGTTTCAAATCCCCCTTCAAGTTTTGTCTCTGGGCAATCTAGTACGAGGTGGTTTGCATCTTGTGGTGCTTGGTTGCACTTTGGGCATGTTGGTGATTCTTGGAGCCCCATTTGTACATGTTGGCAGCTGTTCTTGTATGTTTTGACCGTAGTCTATTTGCAGCTACCCAGTATTTTCTTGGTTGATCCTGTAGACCTGGGAGACTTTTACAGGGATCTTCAATTAGTTCCCCTCCTGTTGGTTTTTTCCTTTTCCATTCCTCGCATCAGGCTTCTTGCGTGTTGTAGTTTTCTTTCTTTGATAGGTAGAAAGGTGAACGAGATTTTAGTCTTGATGTCGTTATATTCCAAAATGAATATGGCTGCGCAGTCTCTATGAACTCTTGCCTTGAATGTGTGGGTCACTTGGAGTCAGTCTGTTTCTATTATCCAGTTGGTAATTTGCCTCGATAAATCGTCTGTCTAGTGCAAGTGTTCTTAGTTTAAGAATGTCATCATGTGTGTTAAGGTGCTGAGGCAGTTGGATGTTTCCTTGTGTTGTTGTTGTTCCAAAATGCTTAGATCGGTTAGGTAATTAGCATACTGATGGTTTTCATTCTTTGCATCTGTATGTATCTTCATCTGACAGCGTTTAGCCTTCAGTCGATGCTATCCATTGATATCATTACCTAATAATAGAACACTCTGTAGAAGTCTCTGATTTATAAACATGTCACCTCAGAAAGTTTACTTATCCTTTAACCATAATATTTTCCGCATGTTCACAAGCTGGATAACTTGCGATTCGTTTCCGAGGTCACGCTGCCCCAATGGGGTTGATCTATAGATAGAACGAAGTTGACGTCACTCAGGTCTTTGTTATTGTTTTTTGCCATCCATGTTTATGAGTAATTCTCACTAAACTGTATCAACCAGACTATAATAGTTCATGGTTATACAGAGTTTTGTGTGTTGGTCGGTTATACTTCCCGATGGCAATATTGTGAGCTTCTTTGCCAAGCGCATACTATCTATATTACCTTTCCATGTACTGGAGGTCATTGGTCTTAGACTGCTATTCAAACATATTTTTATGGTAATATATTTTGAAACTGAAATAACCTGTCCGATGTTCTTTATCTGAAGTCTGGGAACGGGTGACATCTATCACATGATGTACATTATACCATATCTATTTAATAATTATAACAGTGAATGACATAATAAGTCGGATGGTGAAAAGGTTTGAACTGAGATATTGGCAAGTTTAGTAAGAAGGTCAATTTTTATCCAAACTGAACTCTTGTCATAAATGAATAAATCAATCCTTTTTGTACATCTTCGGGAAATATCAAAGCTTAATTTCACTTCTAAATATTTTTTAAAGCTAGTCAAGTTGAAAAGTATCAAATTTGAAAAAAATATGTTGCTGGATACCTTTCCCATACATCTGACCATAACTTCATTAAAAATCACCCGATTTAATTCATATAAGATTAAAGTGCTCTGGTGAGTATATTCTTTCAGAAAACGAAAAAAGAACATTCCAAATCCAAAATTTTCACCTTCCGACGGATTATGTCATGCATTGACACAATTTTCAATATAGAAAGCATATTAGGTCGCTGATCTTAGCGCAACTGGCCTTCCAAAGTATCTGGTCTAAAACTGAATGTAACTCGAAGTCGACTCAATAGGATTCAATAGTCTGATGTCACGTCCGCCCAGCAACGAGCAGCTTGGTTCTAAACAAAGAAAATCGGTAGTTTTTATTCTTCATGCTGGCTAAAACTTTTTCACATGTCATGTGATTTGAATATATAAAAGTCAAAACATGATCAGATTTATAATGTCTTTCTCCTCTGGATACACTTTTATGATCGTCGAAGAAGTATTTTATTAGGACGTCCGCCATTGTTCCGATAGTTTAGAACCAGTTACTAAGTTACTATGCGTCATTACGAGGGAAGTGACGTCACAACTAATGAAGCCTATTCTGATTACTTGTGGTCGAAGGCTTAGAAAGTTGTTGAGGTTATTATATTATTCAAATCCCGTGCCGCTATGTGGTCTTGTGGTATGACACTCGCTTTCGGATTGGAATGTACTGGGTTCGAGCCTCGCTCGGCGTGTAGTTGAGTCCTTGGAAAAAAAACTCTTTAGTCACATTCTCTCACCGTACTCAGGTATAAAATGAGGACGTGGCTGTTAACAGCGTTGTCGCTGTCAGAAAAAAAATGTATTGTCGCCTAACAGGCGTCATGTTTCGTTCTACATGTTATAAGTTGCTGTTGGTCAAGGACCCCTTGTAAAGCGCTTTGAGCACTTTTAGTGTATATTGTGCTATAATAAAAGCTCAAGTTTTTTTTTTGTTTTTTGTTGTTGTTGTTTTTAGTATCAGCATCAATCCGACTATCACAGTTTTGAGGCGTTTGTGATCTGACCCCTGAATCTGGTATTATCTCAAGAGTTAACCAGATGTCTAATAGTAGTGAATTCAAATTTTAAACGGTTTGAAATTGGACATTTTAGTTATTCGTTCTTTAACTCTCTCCTTACCATACATTTCCAGAATTTTACCCAAAATTTTACAACCACCCTAAACAAAAATAGATTTATTTATTCAAACAGAAAAGCAAAAAGCACATTCTATCATAGAATATTCTTCAGCAAAATACGCTCTACAAGACAGTGTCAAGTATAGCTCTAACAAAATATTTTCTTTTAATGATGTAATGTAGGAAAGAAATCAGACACATAACGAATGTGACGATTTTTCTATGGTTGGTAAGGAGAGGGTTAAGAAATCCTATTCTTTTTCGATTAAAAAAAAACAACAAAAAATACCAACCAAAATCAACAAACAAAAAAAAAAAAGTTTCATTTTATCAAATTCTCATATGTGTGACCCGTCGTCTCAAAACGCTGTTATGTCGAGTTGATTCAGGTGCTAAAACTGAAATAAAGTGAAAAATATGAGCCGGGTTCCTTTTTTTTGGTTTGTTTTATTGAGGGCAAAAGCTACAGTTTCTTAACGTAACAAAAACCAACGTTTCACATTTCTCATTAAAACTTTTCAATCACTTTTTGACATCTTTGATATATTCTATATATATATAACTTTGAAATAAAGTGAAAAATATGAGCTGGGTTACTATTTTTATTTTATTGAGGGCAAAAGATATAGTTTCTTAACGTCAAAAAAAAACATTTCATATTTCTCGTCATTTAAATTTTGCAATCACTTTTTGATATCATCTGGTCCATTCTGACATAATACCTCTTTGAGACGATAAGTCACATATTTGGATCTGACGTCAATTTCCGACCGTAATTCACACACAATATAATAAGCTACTATTTCGACACAATAGATTACATTGATATTTTTGTATAAAAAACCTGAGCTTTTATACAGCGCTTTGAGGTTTCGACAATGGCGCTATATAAATATGCTTATTATTATTATTATTATTATTAGTATCCACTTAATGTGCTCAAAGCGCTTTTACAAGGGGTCCCTGACCAACAGCAACATTTAACTGTTAGGCGATATTGCACTTTTTTTCTGACAGAGACCATGCTGTTAACGGCCAGGTACTCATTTTACACAGTACGGTTAGAGAATGTGAATAAAGAGCTTTTCTCAAGGACTCAACTATGCGCCGAGCGAAGCTCGAGTTCAGGACCTTCCGATCCGAAAGCGAGTGTCATACCACTAGACCACATAGCCGCACAAATTAAATAATTTAATAAAATTACAATTCTTTGATACCTTTATTACAATCTATCTTTATTTACGTCTTTAATAAAAATTACATTTCTTTGATACCGTTATTACAATCTATCTTAATTTACGTCTTAAATCGAAATTACAATTCTTCGATACCGTTATTACAATCTATCTTTATTTACGTCTTTAATCGAAATTACAATTCTTTGATACTTTTATTACAAGAACGAATGAAATAACTTTACTTACGTCTTTTCCACCCCAAAATTCCAATTTCTCAGAAATGGCAAGATGCCCTGATTGCTTGGGACCCCAACGAGTACGGAGGAGTTCTCCAGGTCAGATTACCCTGTGGCAAGATATGGACTCCCGACATTAAACTACACAATTAGTAAGACACTCGCTGTATTCGCCTTTGGTAAAAGTGAAAAAAAAATAACGATAAGTGTTGAATTGAAAGCTTCAATTTATTAGACGAAGACAGATCCCCGTGGACGTTCTGGGTTTCCCCTTTATCCACTGCTAGTACCACGACTCCTACTACTACTACTACTACTACTACTACTACTACTACTACTACTACTACTACTACTACTGCTGCTGCTGCTGCTGCTGCTGCTGCTGATGCTGCTATTGCTACTACTGCTACTACCATTAATACCTATAATAGTTATACTACTACCCCAACGTCCACAGTATCTGTCTTTGTCTAATAAATTGAAGCTTACAATTAAACACGTATCGTTATTTTTTCCTTCGAGCTTCACGCAGCAATATTTTCAATATTTAGTAAAAGTGTAGTAACAAGACTTGCCTGATAGAATTTTTTTAATTCGTCGTTTTAATTTTTTTTTATAAATATAAATCAAATGTTTTGTTTGTTTGTTTGTTTTTAAGGGTTTTACGGCGCTTGCAACACATTAAGGTCATATCAGCGCCAATAAATCAAATGTAAAAAAAAAACCTAGCCTCTCACCTCATTCTCCTGACCGAGGCGGTCGCATATAGAGGTGACATGAGAGATGACTTTGCAGTAAGGGCCCTCAATCTATATTATCCTCAGCTTTCCTCATTAATATTGAGCTGTCCATCCTTGCCAATTCCTTTATCAACATTCATTAGCAATCCAGTATTTTGTTTCCCATTTCGAAATCGTACTGGCCGGCAAGATGTCCCAAATACTTTTCTACCGTCATTCTGGATTTTAAGTGATATATTATTGTTTTATTTTTTTGTTATTGGCTGAAGAAGGGTATTTAGCCCAAAACGATCCGTCTTTGGTATTTTTGGGTCTTTTTATCACCTGTTATACCCATTTATTTCCATTACTGTTTACAAATCACTTTAATCCGAGAAGTATTTAGAAATTTTGCCAGAAAACTTGACCTTCAAATATCGATCGATTTAAATGACCCTCATCTTGGCAAAAACCCTCAAACCTGGGACCTCTCGAGGCCTTCTTTAAGTCCCAGGTTTCAGAGTTTTTGCAAAGATGAGGGTCAGTTAAATCGATCGATATTGAAGGACACATTTTCTGGCCAAATGTTTAAAAACGTGTCTTTCAAAAGTACAGCACTGGTTAATTCCAGTTGGATCAACTGAGAACGGCTGATCAATTTTGTGAAAGTTACGACTTGATCCAATAATACAAGGCAGTTGACTAACACATTTCCATAAAGCAAAAAATAATCATAATAAACCCCCAAAAACGCAATCACCACGCGCTCACCATCAAGCAGTGATGTTATTGATTTATTGAAAGCTCGAGAAAATACTCCAAGGTATGCCAAATTTATTCACTCACTTGTCAATTTGCCGTACATTGACAAGACACATTTTAGCTTCCTTTAGCCAGAAAATTTTTGCGTCAAAATTGGTCAATGAACATGTCCAAATAAAAGTCTCAAACTTAATATTTATTCTTTTTAAACTCAAAGTTTTCAAACGTTTGGTAAGGTTTGGAGTCATTTTAATCGATTGGTATTTGAAGCAAATGTATGTGTTCAAGCAAGAATTTGAGAAATGTGTTTAGTTAGTGTACAGCATAATCCGTAACGATGTGTGTGAAACAATTGCAGATGGAGTTTCTACCTACAAGAATACGCTTGATTTAATGAGAGTTGTTATCGGACCTTGGGGAAAACTGTCTAGCATGGAAAGAGATTGAACGACTTTTTTATTACTTAAAAATGGACTTGAAGGCACAAATGCTAAACTTAGTGATTTTGAAAAGAGCCTTGTAGGTCGTCAATTGTATACAAGTCCCCTGGAACCTGAGTGTACTCCGGTTTCCTAATTGTAAAGTGAGCATGCTACCCTTTTGATAGGGCTCCAGTCAATTGTACACCGTATTCTCCGCCAGATCTAATAGATCAAGGAACCCTCACACTGCTGGGTGGAATGAAGATCCTGAATAACATCTAAAATCAACCTGGGATTGTAATTGATCTTCCTTCCTCCTAGTGCGAGGAGAGCGACCTCTACCATTTAAAACCTTTTGAACAATTATCCACATTCCAGAATATGGAATGTTTCCAAATGCACATATAAATAAGGAAAGTTAATAAAATATCTATAAAAATAAAAACATAAAATTAACCAACATTAAATCAGCTTTTACTACATATACACAATATGCGTCAACTTCGAAGTGGGTGTCATGGCCGAATGGTTTAGTCGTCTGCCCTGGAAGTTTTTCCAGAATCTACGTTGTGGGTTCAAATCCTGGTTCCGCCACTATTTAAAAAAAAAAGAAAAATTCCGTCTTCTTTTTACGGAAAGTTGCAAGGGATAAATGTCCCATTGATAATAAGAAATGAGATGAGTAGGAAAGTGCCAGAAGACAATAGAGAATATAAATTGTTCGCAACGATGGGGGCTCTAACCCGCGACCTTACTGGTACGACAACTCCGCCTGGCCGGGGAGAGTGCGGCTCTACTGTATGAGCTATCCACCACTCCAAATAAAAAAAAAGTGGTTTCAAACTTTGTGTCTATATTGAGCCGCTCTCCTCTACTTCTTGAGGTCATGGGTTCAACACACACACAAACGCCGCGCAGTTTGTTAGCCAGCATTTAAGCGTACTGGCCATAATCTCAACACAAACATGTAACAGAAACGATTGAGACATTGAGTAAGCACGGGTTTTTGGGGTGAACATTAATTCAGAAAAGTAGTGGAGCGGGAACTTATCTTGATAATAACAAGAAATGACACCTCCGCCTGGCTAGTGGATATTGCTCTATATAAAAGGTCAAATTTTGTTTTTGTTTTTTTTTTTGTTTTATTTGGGGGGGGGGGGGGGGGGGTTCTAATTGATCTAGCTTTCGGGATTCGCAAAGCAAAGACTAAGGGCAGTGGTACTTAAAAGCGGAGTTGTATTGAAAAGAATGGCTAAATTAATAAATTCAAAATAAATAACAATGAACAAACAATAAATAAGTAATATTCCCTTAATACATTTCGTCAATAGGGCAAATACAAGCATCAGTAACACACCTCTGACAAATACAAAAGACATCTAACTTCTATGTCATGGCACAAGACCGAAGGTCTAGAGCTTAGCTGGTCGCTGGTTCTGATAAGTAATTAAGTAAGTATATAAGATGGATTGTAACACGCCTGACCGGCGAGTCTTGTTTTTGTTGGCTCTTTCATTTACGTGTTTTGAGTGATTTTTATCTGACATTTCGCCTGGATTTTAATACCATCTGATTTGTGATAGTCTTGTGGTTTTATTGATATACATTTTAACGATTTCTAACAGAGGATTTTTCTAAAATTTTAAAATTTAAGTATGGATTTTCCAAAGTCGAACATAGTTTTAAACTGCTATTTGTTTACAGCCATATTGGAAACTTTATTCACTGTGCTATATTTTACAACTTTTAACAACTACCGTGTACATCGATCTATTTATAATACTAATTTTGTGAACAGACTCAGAGGGGGTAGACGAAAACAACGCCCTATAACCACCGTCATTGGTCATCGGCCAACCCCACGCCCGCTCCCCCTACGACCTCGATCCTCGCTTCAATTTATCAACACTCGTCCCCCATCCAATCTAATCACTTCAATGAGTAATCCTCACCGTTCCTTGTCAAATGTCAACACTGTCCGTGACAGTCAGTATGAAATTAACGACCACCATGACAACAACTCGCAGCAACAGCACCGTCTTGAGCAACAACAACAACAACAACAACAACAACAACAACAACAACAACAACCTGCACGTAGTGATCATACCAGTTTAAAAATTGGATTACTAAATGTTAGATCGTGTCGTAATAAAACTCAAGACATAATCGACATTATTGAAGATCATAAAATTAATATTTTTGTCATCTTGGAAACATGGCTTAATCATTCATATGATGATCCAATTATGAAAGCAATTACACCCGAAGGCTTTTGTATTAAATCATTTCCACGCATTGGGAGGAAAGGAGGTGGTATTGCAATTATTTACAACTTGTCACTCTTTGACAAGATATCATTTCACCATGATAATTTTAGAAGTTTTGAATACGCTGGATTTGCCATTCATGAAAATAATTTTAAAAAAGTCGTTTCACTGTGTCTACCGCCCACCACCAAGCCAACAAAACAAAATATCAACAATTGATTTTTTATCTGAGTTCGGAGAATTTATGTCTATGCAATCCATTAACAAAAAGCATAATATTTTTATGGGTGATTTTAACATTGATTATTTCGGAAACAAAAATGAATCGAAAGTATTTCGGGAGATTATTGACACAAACAACTATATTCAACTTGTAAGCGGTCCTACAAACAACCATGGCCACACAATAGATCATGTCATTACAGACATTGAACATTCTCTCTCTTCACCTGTCTCAAATATTGATAAATTAATCTCTGACCATCATTTAATTGTGTTTTTCGTTTTATTTCCAATGAAGCACGAAGTAAAAAAGATGATAACATCTCGTAATTTGAAGAATATAAACATGAACATTTTTAAACAAGACCTTGACCATAACGTTAAAAATAAACATGATGCGAATGGTCTCCACGAGTCAATTGTTGGTACGGTGGACAAGCATGCTTCCTTAACAACTAGAGCAGTAAAAGTGAGACGTCAAGCACCCTGGTATAATACCGAAATAAAATTGAATGGATTAGCCAGGAGGCGGGCAGAAAGAAAATGGCTCAAGTCCAGAGATGCTGTCGATAAGAAGCGATACATCGCGGCTAGAAATGATGCAAAAGCCGTCAATTTCAGGCCAAAAAGAAATTCTATGAAGAAAGCCTCAAAAACGTGGGACGTTCGAGACAATTCTTTGCCTTGACCAAGGAACTGCTGGGACAACAGACGCAACCAGCTCTCCCATCTTTAATCGATCGTGCAGATCTACCAACTCGCTTTGGTCAATATTTTAAAGAAAAAACGGATACCATCAGGAAGGAACTCTCGTCTGAATCGATCCCTACAACATTTGACAAGTTTCATGGTGATTCGTTAACACATTTTTCAAAGATTACTGAAGCTGACTTACGTGATTGCATTATGTCGTCTCCAACTAAAAGTTGTGATTTAGACCCCTTAAATACTGCCATTTTAAAAAAATGCATTGATGTAATTTTAACACCATTTACATGTATTGTTAATAATTCGTTGCAGTCAGGTGCTGTACCAGACATTTACAAAGTTGCTCATGTCAAACCCCTTTTGAAAAAACCTGATCTCGATAAAGAGAACTTAAAAAACTATCGCCCTGTCTCTAATCTTCCTTTTCTCTCTAAGATCTTAGAAAAGCTGTTTTGAAACAATTACTGTCTCATCTTAAAAATAATTGTCTTGAAGAAAAATTTCAGTCTGCTTATAGGCAACATCATTCGACGGAAACCGCACTTGTTAGGGTTGTTAATGATCTCCTCTCTGTTATAGACAATGGTTCATGTTCTTTGCTGAATTTGCTTGACCTATCGTCTGCTTTTGATACTATTGATCACAATCTTCTTCTCAAACGTCTTGAAATTACTTATGGCGTGTCTGGTGCAGCGCTTGATTGGTTTAGGTCATATTTGTTTAATCGTAAACAGATTATTACGGTGGATGAATATAGATCGGAGGAAATCTTTCTTGATTGTG
>NC_088363.1:58149660-58154660 GCF_034508935.2 Berghia stephanieae | reverse complement strand
CAGCTTAATGGACTCCACACGTCTGTTTATTGGGATTTTTAAAGATTGTTTTCTTCTCTCCACTCTTTTTTTCCTTTAGCTTAAAGCCGATTAGAAAGCCTAGGGGCATAAAATAATCATTATTATGGGTTGTTTTTGGGGGGTTTTTTTTGCCGACGACCAACATTTTAAAAAAAAGGTATGCTTCTGTATATTTTACCACATAAGATATTACCATCATCATTAAGGGTACTATAAAAAACTTAAATACTGCGTTATATGTAAAGTATAAATATAGATACATACTAGCATACAAACTGGTCAGATTGGTATAGATAACACACCATATCAAAACAATAATGTCAATATTGATAAAAAAAATGAATAAAATAAAACACGTGAGCATGAATATAGACAATATCCAATAAACGTGGTGAAAGCTCTTAACAAGCGGTCCCTGGCCAACAGCAACATTTAACATGCGGGATGAGACATGACGCCTTTAAGGTACAATTGTTTTTGTTTTTTGTTGTTTTTTTTTTGTCGACACAGTCAATACTATTTACGGCCAAGTCCTCGCTTTACACCTTAGTACGGTGAGAGAATGTGAGTAAAGTGACTTTTCTGAAAGCTCAATTTTGCGCCTCCCAACGTGGGACTCACACCCAGAAACTACCAATCTGAAGACAAGTGTCATACCACTAGACCACAAAGCCGCGCTAAGGAAAGCAAAAATACATACGTATTCGAATTCTCAGGAACTAAGTTCTCCATTAAGATCATTTTATGCGCTATGTGGTCTAATGGTATGACACTCACCTTCGGAGCTGAAGGTCCTGGGTTTGAGTCCCTCTCTTAGTGGAGCATTCTTGGGTCTCATCGTATTCATATTTGAAATGAGTACCCGGCCTGTTGTACCCGTGGAAAAAATTGTAATAGTCTCTCGTGTTAAATGTTGCTGTTAGCGTTGTAAAGCGCTTCGAACACGTATAGTGGATATTGCCCGTTATAAAAGCTCGCTTTAATTTTTTTGTTAATTGTCAGCACATATTTTGGAATTATTGTCTTTAACTGGCAGATAGGATGAATTTACGAAAAGTGTCATTTATTCCTCCGTTGTAACCTTAGATACAATGTAACATCATAATAGGATATAAGCACATCTTTTTCCTCTTTATTATCAAAGTAGCAGGTAAATCTACAACTCCTGCCAACGTCAATAGCGCCAAACAATGAGATATTCACGAACAATCATCTCATCATGCTATTAATGTTGGGGTGATATTAAAGTGACAAATTAGGGAGCAAGCACTGGTGTAAGATAAATATCTGAAAAAATGTGTATGAAACAATGCCAGACAAAACAAAAAGAAAAATACAAGAAAAAAAAACACCCCAAAAAATTAGTCTTCCTCGACTGGGGAAGTTCTTCTTCTTCTCGGATGCCTTTATATCTGGAGTCCCGTTTCGAAGATGAAGGTAGTCATCTTTTTGAGTTCTTCTAGCGGGCCAAAAAGTTTTTTTTTTTTATGTAGAGAAGTTGCAGAGGGACATAATTCTTTCTATGGGTTGCGTATTTTCTGCATCGCTGTAGTACATAATCTGCATCTTCCTCCTCCTCCTCCTTACCACATGAGCAGACCGGTGACTGTGTCAGTTTCATGCGTCCGTGTGTTTGTCTTTAAGTCTGTTCTGGCTTGTCCTGAGGCGGAACAGGATTACTTGTTCACGTCTGGGCAGACTGGGGAAGTTGAGGAAGACTTCTTTTTGGAGATGAATTTTTTTCTTGTGAGAGAATATTTCACTTGCCACCATACGATTTAGGGATTATACTACTACTACTACTACTACTACTACTACTACTACTACTACTACTACTACTACTACTACTACTACTAATAATAATAATAATAATAATAATAATAATAAGAAGAAGAAGAAGAAGAAGAAGAAGAAGAAGAAGAAGAAGAAGAAGAAGAATAACAACAACAACAATAATAATAATAATCATAATAATAATAATAATAATAATAATAATAATAATAATAATAATAATAATAATAATAATAATGATAATAAAATATAATGATGATGATGATGATGATGATGATGATGATGATGATGATGATGATGATGATGATGATGATAATGATGATGATTATGATGATGATGATGATAGGAAGAAGAAGAAGAAGAAGAAGAAGAAGAAGAAGAAGAAGAAGAAGAAGAAGAAGAATTAAGATGAGGATGAGGAGGAGAAGGAAGAGGAGAAGGAGAAAGAGAAGAAGGAGGAAAATTAGAAGAGGAGGAAAGTGAACGACATCGTTTATGACACTGCTTGAAAAGTTCCAGATAGCCAAATTGACGATGAGAACGAACTGCAAATCGTGAAGCTATCGTCGTTTTCGTTTTACCTTTCTCTCAATAGATTTGTTGTGACCGCAGATTAATCTTTCAAATGATACCTCCCACCTCATCCCTAGAGCATTGTATTCTGTTTACGATAGCATTCTCTGCGAAATACCCGCTCTTATCATAATAAGCCTTGTGAGAGTCCAACAAGATATGAAGTGAATAGAAAAGTGCCAGAAGACAATAGAGAATATAAAATTTTTCGCGGCGGTGGTGGGGTTTGAACCTGCGACCTTATTGGTACGACAACTCCGCCTGGCAGGTGAGAGCGTGGCTCTACCGTGTGAGCTATCCACGAACACAAAAATATTCGTTTCAAACCCAAAGTCATTACTAGATCCCTCTCTCACCCACTTCTTGAGACCGCCGATTCGTTCGTACACCACCATCGCGAATAATTTTGACCAGCAGTTAAGCTTAATAGCCAATATTCTCAACACAAACATATAACATAGAAACGATTGAGACATTGAGTATGCTCCGGTGTATGGGGTGAATTTTTAATTCAGAAAAGTGAGTGGAGCAGGCACTTATGTTGGTAACAACAAGATATGAAGTGAATAGAAAAGTGCCAGAAGACAATAGAGAATATAAAATTTTTCGCGGCGGTGGTGGGGTTTGAACCTGCGACCTTATTGGTACGACAACTCCGCCTGGCAGGTGAGAGCGTGGCTCTACCGTGTGAGCTATCCACGAACACAAAAATATTCGTTTCAAACCCAAAGTCATTACTAGATCCCTCTCTCACCCACTTCTTGAGACCGCCGATTCGTTCGTACACCACCATCGCGAATAATTTTGACCAGCAGTTAAGCTTAATAGCCAATATTCTCAACACAAACATATAACATAGAAACGATTGAGACATTGAGTATGCTCCGGTGTATGGGGTGAATTTTTAATTCAGAAAAGTGAGTGGAGCAGGCACTTATGTTGGTAACAACAAGATATGAAGTGAATAGAAAAGTGCCAGAAGACAATAGAGAATATAAAATTTTTCGCGGCGGTGGTGGGGTTTGAACCTGCGACCTTATTGGTACGACAACTCCGCCTGGCAGGTGAGAGCGTGGCTCTACCGTGTGAGCTATCCACGAACACAAAAATATTCGTTTCAAACCCAAAGTCATTACTAGATCCCTCTCTCACCCACTTCTTGAGACCGCCGATTCGTTATATGTTTGTGTTGAGAATATTGGCTATTAAGCTTAACTGCTGGTCAAAATTATTCGCGATGGTGGTGTACGAACGAATCGGCGGTCTCAAGAAGTGGGTGAGAGAGGGATCTAGTAATGACTTTGGGTTTGAAACGAATATTTTTGTGTTCGTGGATAGCTCACACGGTAGAGCCACGCTCTCACCTGCCAGGCGGAGTTGTCGTACCAATAAGGTCGCAGGTTCAAACCCCACCACCGCCGCGAAAAATTTTATATTCTCTATTGTCTTCTGGCACTTTTCTATTCACTTCATATCTTGTTGTTACCAACATAAGTGCCTGCTCCACTCACTTTTCTGAATTAAAAATTCACCCATACACCGGAGCATACTCAATGTCTCAATCGTTTCTATGTTATATGTTTGTCTTGAGAATATTGGCTATTAAGCTTAACTGCTGGTCAAAATTATTCGCGATGGTGGTGTACGAACGAATCGGCGGTCTCAAGAAGTGGGTGAGAGAGGGATCTAGTAATGACTTTGGGTTTGAAACGAATATTTTTGTGTTCGTGGATAGCTCACACGGTAGAGCCACGCTCTCACCTGCCAGGCGGAGTTGTCGTACCAATAAGGTCGCAGGTTCAAACCCCACCACCGCCGCGAAAAATTTTATATTCTCTATTGTCTTCTGGCACTTTTCTATTCACTTCATATCTTGTTGTTACCAACATAAGTGCCTGCTCCACTCACCCTTGTGAGAGTCCCTTACATTCTATCCTCCCTATCGGGAGTGAAACAGTCATTTATATTCCCAGTAGACTTATAAAATAGCACCGGTTACTCCAGTGATCTGAGAGATATCGATCTAAAAACTTAGTGTCCGTTTCTTTCTTGACCACCGGATGTCCACAAAATCGTAAAGATCTTTAATGTATGGTAAACATTAATGTTCTTTAATACCAGTATATCGGATTCTTTAAAAGAAAAAAGCCATACTATACATCGTGTCACGCTAAAATCTGCATCCTGTACAAACTCCTTAACTTAGTCATTTTAAATGGTAAATCTACTCTTTAAAAAATAGAGCTTTATGGTTCCGTACAGTCAATATTACATATTTGCCAACAAACACAGAAATACTGGCAAATCTAAAAATTAGAACACTATTTTTACGAGTAACTTGCGACCCTTTTCTATATTAAGAGTAATTTTATCACCCGTTGACCCAAATGATTATTTAGAAATTCTGCTAGGGTGTAATGATTTGACGAAATGCACCGGTTTAATAAAGTTGGTAGATTGGCTTTTACCTGCAAAAGTAGCACGTATAATGCATTGGTTTAGTCAAAGCGGCATAATTCCAGGTTTGCTAAATATTCCCTGACGGATTTTGATAATCATGCCAAAAACGAAGCATTTTGGGCTCAAAATCCTTCTTCAGCCAACAGCAAAACAAA
>NC_088363.1:58099660-58142160 GCF_034508935.2 Berghia stephanieae | reverse complement strand
AGACTGTAATGCCATACAATTGCAACGCTTTTTTTCATTTTGACTTGAAAACGTTCAAGTCTTATGTATTATTGCTTGAATATAAATGCTAAAATGAAGACATCAGAAAATGAATGGCAACCAATGCATTCAGCCAACTCCAAAATTTGTGGAATAGAAATAATATAATCAGTGAGAGTAAACGACTTTAAGATTTACGAGACACTGATTATTCCGATATTGACATATCTAATATAATTGTGGAACCTGGGGCCTCAAACAAAAAGAACTTAGAAAGTCTCGATTCATCCCATCGCAAACAATTACGTCGCAAATCGGAATCTATTGGCCAGAGACAATTACAAATACTGATATCTATGAAAGAACCAGGGTTCAACGCCTGGGTGCAATAATAAAAGAACAGCGATGGAGGCTATTTGGTCACCTCTTACGAAAAGATAAAATCCCAGCCCAAACTGCAATGACAGAATATTTCCTTCATGGCAACAAATATGTAGGGAGCCCACCAACATCAATAGTAACTACCCTGAACCAGGATCTCTCTACATATCAGAAATTTCTAGATTCAGGTGAGGCCGAATTAATCCCGGAAGAACTAAGAAATATTGCAGTGCCCTCCGTGTACTAAAGTCACAACAAGATCTTGACAGCCTCAAAACTCTCACCCAGGACCGTGACCAATGGAAACAATTAAGAACATGGATGGAGAGAGCAGCTATACTCATCGGCTATGACAGAATCCCACAATTCTCAGCAAGCGTCATTCGGACTGCAAGGCTTACTACTACTATTGCTTAAGATGACCACGGATTTTTTTCTAATTGTCAAAAACTCTTTTGGTTCTTAATCCATACATATTAGAAGGTCTGAGAAATAATGAGCCTGTTTACATGTGTTCTCATTACCCATAAGTATTTTCTGCCGTTGTGTTTGGTTAGGGATATAGTAAAAGAAAGTGTTGAGTATATCTATTTTATTTGAACAACTAAGAATAATACAGAGAGGAAGAGTTTTCTCAGCAAAATTGGTCCTTAGTCTGGTCTTAATGCTTGTAGTTAGGCCCCGGGGCTATTAGCAGGCTTTCAGAATTCACTTAACCTTTCGTGCCATTAAAAACAAAGAACATTCATCATCCTTCTTACTTGTTATACGGATTATGTTGGTCAGCGGAAGTAGTCCATCTGAAGTCGGGATTTATTGATAGAGCGTCTATCTCTACCCCACGTTTTACAGACCTGCCAAGGGAAAAAATTTTGTAATTAGCCTTGTTAATTGCTGCATATTTCATGCTGGTCAGCGAACGTAGTCCATCGGAAGTTGAGGCTTAGAGCGACTCTTTCCTCTTTACGCTCTATATCATGTTACTTTTAAGAGATCCTGTTAAATTGACCAAATATTTGCACTCCATGAAGAGAAGTTTATAGGAATCCATTTTGTTCACTCGTTGTATTTTCTGTATCTCTCTTCATCTCTTTTTTAAAAGATTATCTTTTTAAATTAATTATAAGTCCGTCACTCAGTTATCTGGAGGTAGGAAATAACTGAAAATATGGTTCATCAAATCAAAAAGAAATAATTAATTATAAATAGAGAAAAAAAATAGGCCAGAATTAATGGAATGCACATACTTTTAGAACAACAAGCTTTCAGTCATACATTGAATCTGATTAGACATTTATATTTATTGTTGTTATTATTTTGGTTTTGACCGTATTAGAGTCTTTTGTGTTTTTTTTGCATTCGATTATGATCAACATTAACAATCATAATGTAAATAGATGATGATGATGATAATGATGATGATGATGATGATGATGATGATGATGAAGATGATGATGACGATGATGGGATTATATCTCGTCTTCTCGTCTTCTTACCGCGAGATTATCTATCTTTCTATCTATCTATTCACCCACCTATCGATCTATCTATCTATCTATCTATATATATATATATATATATATATATATATATATATATATATATATATATATATATATATAATTATCCATCTCTATATATATTCATTTTAAAAAATTCATCTATCCGACAACCAAATCCCTGATGCAGTAAAAGAGCATCAGAGGGGAAGTGACCCAGAAGTAAAAAACAAAATTTAAATCTTAGGAACATAAGAAAACGTAAAGCAACACAAGAGTAAGTAGCTCTATCAAAAAGCAGAGGCGAAAAAGCAAAACAACGGTCAGTGAAGATCTACGGTACCGAAAGAATCCGTGACCTCAAGAAGTCGGGGAGAGAAGGCTCTAATAAACTAGTGTTAGAAGCGATCTTTTTTGGGGTCGTGGATAGCTCATACAGTAGAGTCACGATCTCCCCGGCCAGGCGGAGTTATACCAGTAAGGTCGCGGGTTCGAGCCCCCATCGCTGCCGCGAAATTTTTATTCTCTATTGTCTTCTGATACTTTCCTACTGATTTTATTTCTTGTTGTTATCAACATAAGTGCCTGCTCCGCTCACTTTCCGGAAGAATACAGAAAATCGGATGTTAACCAGTTGACTGCCGTGCTCTGGAAAAGCTCGTAAAACCGTTCTTCAAATATCGATCGATTTAAATTACCCTTATCTTGGCGAAAACTCACTCTCACGCGCAATACGAGTCCGATGTTTCAGAGTTTTTAATCAAGATAAAGTTCGTCTTGTGGCCTGATACTCGATTTTGGATCTAAAGGTCCTGGGTTCGACCCCTGCTCGGCGCATAGTTGAGTCCTTGGAAAAGGCTTTTTACTCACATTATCACCCTACTCAGGTGTAAAATGAGTATCTGGCCGATAACAGTGTTGTCTGTCCGAAAAAAATTGTATTATTGCCTAGCAGGCGTCATGTACCGTCCTACATGCTAAGTGTTGCTGTTGGCAAGGGACCACTTGTATAGCGCTTTGAGCACATTTAGTGGATATTGCGCTATATAAAAGGTCACTTTGTGGGTTTTTTTTAACCGATCGATATTTGAAGGACGAGTTTTCCAGGCAGTTATCTGGTTAATTGGATATTCATTTGTCTCAACATTGTTGACCTCAAGCTCTGCTTTAGTTGTCTATTTTTAGTAGCAAATACGTAAATAAGTCAAAATTGGATTATCATCGATTCAAGTTAACAATTTTAGATAAACTTAATCATTAGATAGAAGTAATGGAGGAACTTCGTTAGAGCAATAAGGCCTATGGAGCCTACGTTCATTCCTATTTCTCTAGCGTTAACTGGGCAGTATCACTTGTTTGTTACCAACTTGGTTAGGACTCGTGGCTACCGGCTAGGCTATCGCAATTTACTTTCTGTCAGATCTAATAAACAAGCAGTAAACCAGTGACTTTTAGGTAGACATAGGAAGTTGAAATCATTATATCTATCTATCCATTTATCAATCTATCTATCTACTTATCTATAACTATCTACCAATCTATCTATTTATCTACCTATCTTAAAAAATCGAGCTTTATATAGCGCAAAATATCCACTAAATGTGCTCAAAGCGCTTTACAAGGGGTCCCTGGTAAACAGAAACATTTAACATGTAGGACGGGACACGACGCCTGTTAGGCGATATTACAATTTTTCGGACAAAGACAACGCTGTTAACGGCCAGGTTCTCATTTTACACATGAGCACGATGAGAGAATGTGAGTAAAGAGCCTTTTCCAAGGACTCAACTATGCGCCGAGCGCGAGGCTCGAACCCAGGACCTTCCGATCCGAAAGCGAGTGTCATACCACTAGACCGTATAGCCGCACATCTATCTACGCATTTCTGTTCATTTATCCAACTACTTATTTTTCTATCAAATTAAAGGACGTAGTTAAAGGCAAGGTACCAAAAGCAAATAGTAAAATATTTATTTTTAATGTATATTTCAAAAGAAACCCCGGAAACCTAAGCTAAGAAGAAATACGAATGAAAAAGTTATCGATAACGGTCAACGAAAGAAACATATAGAAACACAAAGATAAAGAACACGAGTAGCACAATTTAAAATGAGATGATATATATATATATATATATATATATATATATATATATATATATATATATATATATATATATATATTCATATACGAGTATATATATATATATATATATATATATATATATATATATATATATATATTATATATATATATATGTATGTATATATATAGCAACAGAACGGTCAATGAAAACGATTCCTACCAACGGAATATATACAGAAGAACAGGCTGTTAATTGAGTAGTCTTGGAACTCAGCATTGTTGACCTCAAGTTCTGCATTAGTTGCCTATAATATTTGTGCGGCTATGCGGTCTAGTGGTATGACACTCGCTTTCGGATCGGAAGGTCCTGGGTTCGAGCCTCTCTCGGCGCATAGTTGAGTCCTTGGAGAAGTTTCTTTACTCACATTCTCTCACCGTACTCAGGTTAAAATGTGTACCTGGCCGTTAACAGCGTTGTCTCTGTCCGAAAAAATTGTAACATCGCTTAACAGGCGTCATGTCCCGTCCTAAATGTTAAATGTTGCTGTTGGCCAGGGACCCCTTGTAAAGCGCTTTGAGCACATTTAGTGGATATTGCTCTATATAAAAGCTCATTTATATTTAGTAGCAAATACGCCCAAATTAAAGTGGCGGAGAATTATCATCAATCCCATTTAAACAGATTTAGTTAACTTCGGTGCGGCATGTGGTATAGTGGTATGACACTCGCCTTCGGATCGGATGGTCCTGGGTTCGAATCCCGCTCTGAGCGGCGGTGCATAGTTGAATCATTTGAAAAGGCTCTTTACTCACATTCTCTCACTGCATTCGGGTGTAAAATACAACGTAGTATCTGTCAGAAAAATTGTAATATCGCCTAACAGGCGTCATGTCTCGTCCTAAGTGTTAAGTGTTGCTGTTGACTAGGGACCCTTGTAAAGTTATTTGAGCCCATTTAGTGGATGTTACGCTATACAATAGCTCAAGTTTGTTTTATTTTTTACAATCAGTGTCAAATATTATTTTGCACAAGTTACATATATTTACAATCAATTGATTGACTCTTATTTTATTTGTGTCCAGGAGTGTAAATGGATCAGTGAGATAGATCCTTTAACAGAAGATGTAATACAGATACAGAAACAATACGCTGTCCAGGTATGTACATATGAGTGGTCACAGTGAAGATGGTGATGATGCTGATGATGCTGATGATGATGATAATGATGATGATGATGATGATGATGATGATGATGATGATGATGATGATGATGACGATGATGATGATGATGATGATAATAATAATAATAATGATGATAATTTTGACGACGATGACGACGTTGATGATGAAGATTGTGGTTGCGATGTTGGTGGCGGTGGTGGTGCGGTAGTTATGATGGTGATGGTGGTGTTGAGGGTTGTAATGGCAGTGGTGGTGATGATAGTGTCCGGGGTTGTGGTCTAATGGTACGACATTCGTCACGTGACCTGGAAGCTCCCAAAATAAAGTGCTGATGTGAGTGGCGCTTTCCTGAATCCTTGATGGAGCTCTTTATTTATTTATTTTTCATGTATAAAAGCAATAACATCAGTGTTGTCTCTGTCGAAAAAAAAATTGTAATGGTGCCTGGTAGGCCTCATGTCTCAGTGAAACATAAGTTTTGCAGTTGGTTTGAAATCCCTGCATAGCGCTTTAAGCATATTTAGTGTATAATATTGCGGTATGTGTAAACACCATGACGTAACTATAGTACTCAAGTAGGCCATGGTAAACACTCAATTCTTTATGGCAATTATTGTCATATCGTCTGCTCCATATTAGCCATGTGAAAACAAATACATAATTTATTTCATTTATTGAAAAATAAATTATCGAAACATTTGTTAGATTTACAAGGGGTAATAGTATCATTTATCAATTACAAACAACTATGCATAGTGTTACATTTCCACCATTGCGTGAAAAAACATTTACTGTTTTAAAACGAGACCCATCGGCTCAAAAATGGTATTACGTCGGGATCAATCAGATGCTAAAATGGCATTCAAAAAGTTAAAACGAATATAAATGTGTCAGATTAACTCTCTCCTTACCGACCATTTTCAGAATTGTTCCCAAAGTGAAAAGAAATCAGAACATATTATACATAATATTGTGCAGCAAAACCAGCTTAACAAAACAGCTTTACGTTTTTTATAGCTGCATCAAACATTTTTCTTCAAATTTTGGAATGTACATAACAAATTTGAACAAGAATAATGATTGTTGTATCGTAACGAATGTGAAGATTTTCCTGTAGTTGGTAAGGAGGGGGTTAAGAACTCATGTTGTTATCTATTCATCTATAATAAACTTGACTTTAGTTTTAACATCAAAAGGATCCCGACATAAAACCATTTTTGGCGATCGGTCAAAGCAATTCCTTCATATTATTATAATGCTCAGTCTCCCGTCGTCTTCTTCTATCTATAGGCGGAGGGGCCACTCGGTGAGATCGATCAAAAGCTGTGTGAACTTCGAGAATTCATGCGGCTTCAGAAGCAACGCCTTAGCGATCGAGACTTCAAGGAAACCACAGCACGCCAATGGAAAGCAGTCGCCCTCATCCTCGATCGCATTTTCTTTCTCGTCTACCTCATAATCATCGTGTGTTCTTTGGGCTACACCCTGCCTGTTCTTACATCAAAACATCCCGACGTATCGCCTTTAGTAGAACATGCAAGAACTTTCTCACCTCTTTGAAATCGTTCTGAAAAAAAAAAATTAAATTTATTTTATTTATATAAAAAGCATTATCATGGCATATTAATATAAGCGCAGCCAGCTTATTTTCATTATCATTAGTTATCATCAAATACAGTTTATGTGTCATTTAAAAGAACTATTGTTATAAATTTCTCACTATTTTGGAGGATTTGGTCATTGCATAAAGTTGTAAGAGGAACTTTGGCGATGATATGCACGTAGATTTGCAGTGCAAGATATTCGGAAAATTCGCTTCGCATCAAGTTGAATTTGAGGAACAACAGAATTAATCGTTTCTTGAAACCACAAGGCACACGGCCAATGTTTAATATTCTTTGAGTAGGACGCAAAGCAATTTCCATCCGTTCTAATATCCCGGTAGCTCAGTTGGTAAAGCACTCGCTTCACACACAAAAGGGATTGTGATCGATCTCGGGGGCTGTCGAGATTTTTTTCTGACCCCTCTGTCCATCAGCAGTGAATGGGTAGCTGAGTCTGTTAGTTTTAGCGGAAAGTACTTTGCGGTTTGACTGGCGTCCTATCCTAGGGATAGTAAGCAATTTTCTATTGTCCGTTTCACGCTAGAACTGGGATAAAGTCCGGCTCCATGGGCCGAATGGCTCTGAAGGACTACTTTTAATATACTCAGCTACCCAATCACCTGTGGGTAGACAGAGGAGCGGCGTTATTAAAACTATAGACTGCATCCAGGATCGATAGCGGTCCCATTTTATTTGTGTGTGGACTTTATGGCATTAATGTTTCCGTTACCTGATTATGCATGCTACCGGCATTCTTCTCTCTGATCGACTATGGGCATTCCAACCAATCACCCACCCCATTTATGGAAGAACAAAGGCGCCTTTCATTTATGATCCATTGTTGATACGTAATGCACCATTGGTGATACGTAATGCCCCCATCGCTCACTCACTGCCAACTTAGGACAAGGCAATATCAGTAAGTGGCATGCATAACAACTTCCAACAACACTTGGTTGTTATCCCGAGATTGATTCACACTGTACAGAATCCCAATATTTGTTGTGAGATGGAAGTGGCCAGTTTTAATTCGAATGAACATGCCATGTTCAAAAATCAAACTAAAATGTTGAAAATGCTGCCGTGCTTTATCAAAACCCATTTTTATCTTTTTGGCCAGACAAATCTATCATTCAAATATCTACGTATAGATAGTATGCACTTGGCTAAGAAGTTCACAACTTTGCCATCCGGAAGTTATAACTGGCCAACACACAAAACTGTATGTAAATACGATCGTTTATAGTCTGGTTAATACAGTTTAGTGAGAATTACTCATAAACGCGGATGGCAAAAAAAAACAATAACAAAGACCTGAGTGACGTCAACTTCGAACTATCTATATATTCGACCAGCTTGATTAGAGGTCACAATCCCGAAGAAATCTCAAATTTGGGAAATTTCCACGAGTCGAAGGTCGATATTTATTATATCATATCATAATCATCAAGGGTTAAATTATAGGTCAGAGGACCTTTAAATACCTTGCCATGAATGCAGATATAAATAGATGATTGTTCATACAAACAAAATAAGATAAGATCAAATTGATGCATGGATAATATAAGTACACAATATCTTATAGGCACATATAAGGTCATGTTACTGCATGAAGAAAAACGTTTCAATATAAAATTGTTGCTCATAAGCAGAATGAAAATACAGAAAAATAAATTTCATTCACCGTTTACGCACTTAAAGCCATGGAGTCCTCTATCAACAGCATTTTGAAAGCATTTATCGTTTACATTTTTTTAGAATATGAAAATAAAGCGCATTCCTTGTCCTGACTGTGCGTTGAACAAATGAGTTCTGTCGAATATTGGTAGAACATCTAGTGATAAATTATATCTTAAAGATATCAATCAATCATGTGCAAGCATCCGAAGAAAAATAGAAATGGTGTTTATAATCCATGTTATGCAGATGTGGACAGTTTTCTTTAAGTGTAGGTATATGGAGATTTCGATTACAAATTTTGGCCAAGATGAAAAATTTGGTTTTATCAGTGTATGGCAGAAGAGTTTAATCAGGAAAAGATTATATGGATAACCCGTAAAATTTTCCTTCATTAATCCGATTGTGATATTGTGATAAACAAAAATGGATACAACAGCTTAAAGATAAAGAACAAAATACCAAACACGGAAGGTTTTGGGCGCAAACCCCTTCTTCAGCCAACAACAACAATAACAACAACAAAAAACAATTATTAGTCATGTATTTATGTATTTATTGTGGTTTGTTGTTGGCTGAAGAAGGGTTTTGAGACAAAACGTTACGTTTTTGGTCTTTCGTTCTGCTTTGAAGCTGTTCCGTTCATTTTTGTTTATTACTTTTACAGTCTACAGCTTCTAGCAGTTTAATATTACTTTCATCAAATTGTGGATCCCCCCCCCCCCCCCCCGTATCCTTCGTTAAGTACATAACGAAGGACACGCCCCCCCCCCCCCCTTGTATATTAATTGATATTATAAGATCGAAATAGCCAAACGTAAGCAGAACCAATGTAAGCTTAATGATATGTTAAAAGCGGGTCTCGAGCCCGGGTCCTCCAGATTATAGTCAGTGCATTGCCTTATTCACTCGACCATCAATCTGGACCAATGAGAAAAGAAACAGGATTAGGTTTCCGCCGCACCCCTCTTCCCAACACCTCCACGCTACCCTCAGCAAGCAGATGGTGCACTCACAAAATACATAATATGCATGCAAGAAAATTTTTAATGCCAATCTTTAAAATCATTTGGCTATTGTGTGTGTGCTGTTTCTATGTTGTTTTGTGTGTGTCTATTTTACTATGATTTGACTGTTCCTGTCTCTACACAATTGAGTTCATTTTCATCGATGTAATTTTTTCAGGTGATGAAGCTTTCATGGTTATTTATCACACAGCTTGTGACACAGTCATTCACGGAGGGGGAGGGGGAAGGCGTGGGTTACGCCATAAATCATAAATATTTACTTTGTTTAGATTTATCTTAAACTAAACAGTGTGTCTTATATCTTTTTAACGTAATGGTTATGTAATATCATAAAGAAATGTTTGATGTTTCCTTATCTCAAATGATGAATAAAAATGAAACTGTTGGAAGAACATTTGTAATATAACGCAATATCTATTTGACGTGCTCAAAAAGCGATTTTACAGGTGGTCCCTTTCCAACAGCAATACTTAACATGTAAGATGTAACATGCCGCCTGTTGGGCGGTATTACAATTTTTTTCCAACAGAACAATGCTGTTGACGACCAGCCAGGTACTCATTTTACACCCGGAGTGCGGTGAGAGAATGTGAGTAAAGAGCTTTTTCCAGGGACTCAACTATGCGCCGCCCAGAGCAGGTCTCGAACTTTGGACCTTCCAATCCGAAGGCGAGAGCCAGACTACAACACTACATTGCCGCTGCTTTACAAATCATTGTGTAAACAATACTAGATATAAGATTTATTGTCTTACATAATATCTATACCATGCTATGCTTGCACTCCTTGGTTTCTATCTGTTACACTGTCTCAAAACGACATAATGTCGGGATGAACAATTATAATAATTCAATCAATCTCTTGATTACAATAAAATATCCTGAAATAGCGATTAAGAGGATGTAAGAGGATGGTACAATCTGAGACTACTCTATTAAGACCTACTACTTTAGCGCTGCGCACTGCGCCTTGTTATGGGGAAAAGATAGCAATGAACAGTATTTATAGAGAATAATAACAAAAAAGGCATCCAAAGTAAAATATTATCAATGATGGCATGGAACTGTTGATCCACAAAATAGAAAAGTAGTAGAAAACGAATTATTGCCAGCTCTCTGCCTCAGGGCTATAAATCAGAAAGGTGCTGTTTATTCATCAATAATGTATAAAGTAAATGTTTTAGGTGTCTAGCGAACGGGTGTGAAATACACTTCCTTCGTTTTTAAAAAAGGTTATTTTTCACACAGATGGATTGCGTGTGGGTACTAGAAGTGGGTAGGGGTGGGGGGTGGGGAGTGAGAGTAGATTACTAGACGAATTTAGATATAGTAATCACATTTGAGGGTGAATAAATAGAACAGAAAAAAAAAATGTTATATAGATACAGAGTTAATTTAAATTTACGAGGAGTCTTCTCTCTCTCTCTCTCTCTCTCTCTCTCTCTCTATCTATCTATCTATCTCTCTCTCTCTCTCTCTCTCTCTCTCTCTCTCCTCTCTCTCTCTCTCTCTCTCTCTCTCTCTCTCTCTCTCATACTTTCGATCCATATTATTCGGGTGGCTGGGTCTAAGCCAAATCTAGCATAAAGTAAATTTGATGAATCAAAACCTCAGTCAATGAATAAAACCATCTGTTATTGCCCGTTTAACTTCACAGAAACCGGGCAAACTTTAGCCATATGTCTAAAATCGTAAATATGTGCTCATTGTTTGTATTTTAACTTTAACTACGGTAATTTTATTGTATTGATCAATTTTGACATACGGTAATATGAATTAGATGAAGACTCTAAAAAGCAATGATTTTATGTCTATGTTCAATGTTTTGCCATTTGATTACTAACTGCAATATATTATTATTATTATTATTATTATTATTATTATTATTATTATTATTATTATTATTATTATTATTATTATTATTATTATTATTATTATGTACAATAAATGTAATTATAGTCAAACTCTGAAGGTTTGGATTGTTATCTATCGTGTTAATTTTTTTTCACAAGGAATGTCAAAGTAGGAAGTTAGGGGAGCAGGCACAGGTGTAAGATAAACATCTGAAAAGATGTGTATGAAACAGTGCCAGATAAAGCAGAGAGAGACATACAAGTAAAAATCATCCACAAAAAAAAAAAAAATCACCGTCCTCGAATTGAGATCGAACTTTCTGATTAGAAGATTGAAATCAGATGGGTTTTTTTTAATGAATTATTTATATTCCCTCTGTGAGTGTCTAGGCCACGCGTAAGGGTGCAATTTTTATTGCATCTATCTATTTATTTATTTACCTATCTATCTGTTTGTTTATTTATCCATTTAGGTGAGCATCGGCGTGTACATAAATGCAGGTCTGACATCTGCACGCAATTATGGGCCTAGTTTAACATTGTTGTAGTGGACAATAGTTTATGTCATTTATTGTCTTTTGAGATTTCTATTACAACAACGAGCCCATAATGAATTGGGTTATCAGACCTGAAAATAAGTGCACCTTGGTAAGGTTCAATCCTTCGCCTGATCAGATTGGCATATCGGGTCAGAACGTTGCATACGTCTTAAAGGTGTAAATGGTGAAAATGATTCTAAATCCAGAAATATTATCGGAGACTTGTTTTTGTTTTACTAAGAATTAAAAGGTGTACATTATTAGGGGTATAAAAAGTAGAATGTCGTATCTTTTATTAATTTAAAACTTTGACCAGTTAACTGCCGTACTCTCAAAATACACGTATTTAACAATTTTGGCCAGAAAAACTCGTCTTTCAAAAATCGATTGATTTAAATGACCCTCATCTTGGCAACAACAAAAAAAACCTTTCAAACCTGAGATCCCAGGTTGAGAGATTTTGCCAAGATGAGGGTCATTTAAATCGATCAATATTTATTGAAGAACGGGTTTTCTGGCCAAATTTTAATGCGTGTTTTTCCAGGGTGCATCAATTACTGGTTAAGTTGACTATTCCTCATCTGATGCACCAGGACATAAAAAACGGAATAAGTTGAAAGGTCACAAATCTGATCCGAAGAATCCTTATCAACCAATCAACCCTATTATCCAGTAGATTTTTGACCAATCAAAACATGGAATTTGTGACACACCTTCACACGTGCTCGGACAAACATGGTTGTTTGTTTATAAACAATAATGAAATCAACCTCTCTCTGGCCGTTTGTTATTGTTTATATACCACAAATGAGTGACTAGTCATAACACTATTTTCTCGATCATATTATAAACGTTTACGTTTACACATAGTTTTCTATATTGGTTCTATTGATCAAGTGGTAGAATAGTGGGTATTTCACTATTAATACCCTATTAAGACGACAGTAAAGCCGGTGTAGTTCGTTATGTTTACCAATCACTGCCATTGTTTACATTATGACGTTGCCCGAGAGGCGTGGTTATCTATGTGTGAAACGAAATTTAATCCCAAAACTTGTGCATTTATGTAGATCACTCTCCCCTTAACGTGCTGAAAGCACTATAAAGGGTCCCATAGCCAACAGCAACACTTAACATGTAGAACGAGACGACGATTATAACGCATTAATTCATTTTTTTTCGACCAGGTGCTCATTTTACGCATGATTACGGTGAGAGAATGTGAGTAAAGAGCCTTTTTATTAAACGAACTCAACTTTGCGCCGCTCACATCGGGACTCGAATCCTCGACCCAGCGGTCTGAAAGCGAATGTCATCATACCATATATAGATAGTATGCAGATGACGTCACTCAGGCCATTGTTATTGTTTTTGCCATCCGCGTTTGTGAGTTGTTCTCACTAAACTGTATTAACAAGACTATAGATAGAATGCGCTTGGCCAAGGAGTTCACAACATTGCCATCCGGAAGTATAACGGACCAACACACAAACTCTGTGTAACCATGAACTTTTATAGTCTGGTTAATACAGTTTAGTGAGAACAACTCACAAATGCGGATGGCAAAAACAATAACAAAGGCCTGAGTGACGTCATCTGCATACTATCTATAAAAGTTCATGGTTACACAGAGTTTGTGTGTTGGTCCGTTATACTTCCGGATGGCAATGTTGTGAACTCCTTGGCCAAGCGCATTCTATCTATAGACACTTAGATAACCACACCTTTAGGACAATCGTCATAGGGTAAACATAGCAATCTGCACATGTTTTACTATCAATAGAATGTGTCAAAGTAAAATACCCACTGTTCTCCGGCTTGATCAATAGACCCAACATAAAAAACTACGTGATAACTAGACACCCATTAGGCGGTTTGAAAATAATAACAATAATAAGAGAGAAGAGCAATTTCATTCAAGTTATTGTTTATAATATGCAACCAACTATGTTTGTCTGAGCACGTGTGAATGTGTGTCACAAATTCCATGTCTTTATTGGTCAAAAATCTAAGGGCTAATTCACAAAGCCGCACGACTAATCATTCGATTAATTACAATAGTAAAGCTGACTATTTATTCAACAGCATAATATACTATTATTATGATAGTCATGGTAATGACGATTGTGATATTGTTGATGAAAATGACAATGTCGACAATGACGTGAGCGATGATTTATTTATCTCTTCTATCGGGTTTATTTGGAGCACTGCCTGCAGGGGAAAGAACTGAAATAATTAACGTGAGACAATTGGGTATGATTATAGGTGTGAATTCGGGGTATAATTTGTATACACTTGCATTTGTTAACATGCGTTATTGGCTCAGTAGAGAGTAAATCGTCATTATTTTGGGCTGAAATAATAACGGTGTTGATTGATATCACTTATTTACTCCCATTGTTTGGGGATAATACGTCAATTAAAAACAGATTATGACAACTCGGCAACTCAATAGGTAAGGGGTAATGGAGGCAACTCGAGATGGGTGGGGGTGGGGGGGGGGAGAAGATGGGGGAGTAAGAAAACCAAGAAGAAGAAGAAGAAGAAGGAGGAGGATGAGGAGGAGGAGGAGGAGGAGGAGGAGGAAAAGGAGGATGAACAGAATGAGGATGAGGAGCAGAATGAAGAGGAGGAGGAAGGGGAGGAGGAGGAGGAGGAGCAAAATGACAACGAGAAGAAGAAAAGATGGAGTAAAATATTGGTATGAGTGACCTCATTTTCATGTCCGTTTTTCTTTTCGTTTGGTTTTTGTTGTATTTTTCTTTCGAGGTCGTTTCTTTGTTTTCTATTTGGTACCTACTCCCCCAAAACGGTGATATGTAGAACTGGGTAATGGCACTAATAACCTTGATCTCTGATATAGCGCAATATCCAATAAACATGCTCAAAGCGCTTTACAAGGGGTCTAAACATCAGCCGCACTTAACATGTCGGACGAGACATGGTGCCTGTTTGGCGCTTTTTTAGAACATTTAGTGGATAATGCGCTATATAAAATCTCAAGTCTTTTTTTAAACAATTTCTTTCGGATAGAACAACGCTGTTAACGGCCAGGCACTCATTTTACTCCCGAGTGCAGTAAAAGAAAATGAACAAAGAGCCTTCTCATGAGGCTCAACTATGCGCCGCTCAGAGCGGGAGGTCTCGACCCCTGGACCTTCAGATCCGAAGGCAAGAATTACTAGTCCACATAGCTGCACTAAAAATTGAATTTTTAGCCAGAAATATGAGACTTGGATTGAGTGGATTTGTCTCAAGAATGAATATATCTAGTCTTATGAAATTTAAAAAAAAAAAAAGAATATCATACTTTGTGTACTTATTTTCATTTTGAAAACTTGATGTGTTATGGAAATACTGGGTAATGTAAAAGTTGCTTTTGGAAGCTCGAAGAAATAACTAACAATGTGAAATTGAATGCAAGCTTCAATTAAATAAACGAAAACAGATAAAATTGATGTTTCGGGTTTTCCATTTATCAACAACGCCACTACCACATTATCTCATTAGTTCCAGTATCATTCATCCTGTTTTGTGGATAAATTATGGGAAACCAAAGCATCCATGTTATCTGTTTTCGAATATTAAATTGAAGCTTACATTCAATTTTACATAATTATTAATGGAAATACTTTCAAACCAACGCAAAATAGTGTCCATTACAACAATGTTGAAACAAACCCATTAATTGCGTTCGGGTTTCAGGCCTGAAAATTATATGTGCACGTCGTTTTTGGTCATGTTAACTTTTAACTCACCATTCCGGCATCTGATAATACCGCTTTGAGGCGATTGGTCACAATATTCAATTTATTTATTCGTTGTAATTATAGTATATTCAGTTTCCATCTATCTATCTATCTATCTATCTATCTATCTATCTATCTATCTTTCTCTCTCTCTCTCTCTCTCTCTCTCTCTCTCTCTCTCTCTCTCTCTTTCTCTCTCTCTCTCTCTCTCTCTCTCTCTATTTGTTGGGTTTTATACTTCCTGCTAACATATTTTTTCAATCTCGACTTGAAAAAGATTTTATCGCTCGAAGAGGAAATTAAGCGAAACAAAAACATTCAGGTTAAACCGTATAAACATATGCGTGCCCTGAGCAAGATAGCGACAATATGTTCACAGGAGAATGCAGGTACTTCTATTCAAAAACATGAGACAGGAATTTCGTGTTGAGATCTGGAATCTTTTTATTTAATGTACTGAATAAATATACCTGCCACTATGGCGTCTTGATAACGACAACCGATTGTGAAAAAAGAACAAGAGGATAAAATATAAGAGAGAGAGAGAGAGAGAGAGAGAGAGAGAAAGAGAGAGAGAGAGAGAGAGAGAGAGAAGAGAATAGATAAATGGGGTGACAAAACAATTGCGTATAATGGAAATAGTGAATGATAAAGGGAAGAGAGAATAGGGGGAGGAAGTGAGTAAAGAGGAGGACGATTGGTTTAGGTTAGATACATTTATAGAGGGAGAGGGACAGTGATGGAAGGGAGAATTAGAGGGAGAGGGGCAGAAGGTGGAAGTGAAGTAGAAGGAAAGATAGATAGATAGTTAGATAGATAAATAGACAGTTAAATAGAGTAATTGGTTGATATAGAGAAATACATAAAGATAGATAAATGGATATGGATATATATATATATATATATATATATATATATATATATATATATATATATATTGACAGATATAAATATATAGATATAGATCGGTAGATAGATAGATAGATAGATAGATAGATAGATAGATAGATAGATAGATAGATAGATAGATAGATAGAAAGATAGATAGATAGAGAAGAAGTGAGCTGTGAGGTAGAGGGACAGAAGGAGGATGAAAAGGAGAGGGGGTAAGGCTAACTTTGGAAATTTTAACAGATATAATCTGCAACAGATTGTGTTATGCGCGAACCCTTAATGGAGCTCAGCAGGACTTGTCAGGATTTCGGAAGTGAGCTGCTAGCAAGTATCCTATTTTCACCTCTTCTTGCTTAAAAGAAAAGTGCAGATGGGTTTTGGCTGGTGACGACAAAGAGATTAGATCAATAATTTGCTGAATCTTTAATCATTTATTTCTTTACATCCATCGTCAAACGGTCGTAGTTCAGTACTCAATGTCAACTAAAAGTGACATACAAGGATTAAGTGAAAATGACAGACACGTAGATAGGAACGTAAACGAAAAGCAAAATATACAGATAGGAAAGATCCAGGCTTTAAAATGAAATTTGATTTCTTTTTCCTCTAATACTAATAGAAATGTTTAAACTGGAATATGGTATAATATACGTCAAATGGGCATCATGTCTTTGATGGGTCCTCAATTAATTGGAAGAGTTTTTCACATACGAGTTTAATATGCCATATTTTGATAATTTGTTTGGGTTTTTTTTTTTCTTGTTGCTTTTGGGTTTTTTGGGGGGGTTTTTTGTTTGTTGTTTTTTTTTTCATTAAAAGTATAAAATGATGCCTGTTATAAAAAGCAACTGTGCGCTAGCACTGGAGACAGGAATGAGTGTAATGATATTTCACCATCCCTACATTCCAGAGCAAATGAAACAATTCCTTCTATTCATCCCTCAAGGGGATTTGCCTTTATGGTCTATTCTTCGGGCAGACAAGAATAGCCCAGGATCACCCGCAGCCTGCGTTGCAAAGCGTCAAGGACGAAGTAACTTGATCCAGGCCATACAGTACGTTGGGGAATTGAAGTCCTTCATTTTTTGCTTGGTGATGAGACAAAGACCTTATCGCTGTATCACGCTACCTACTATGACACAAACTCACTAGTTATGGCAGTCAGTGAGACTTTTGTGGCCGTGTACGTCATTTAACGAAATATGAACAAACAAACAAAAAATAAAACCCCTTAGAACCAGAAGCCATGCGAAACGGTGCATAAGAACTATCAACCCACCTCCACTCATTCTCCTGGCCGAGGTGCTCGTAGAGTAAACAAAAGAGATGACTTAGCATTAACAATTATAATTGAGCTTTATATAGCGCAATACTCACTAAATGTGCTCAAAGCGCTTTACAAGGGGTCCCTGGTCAACAGCAACATTTAACATGTAGGACGGGACATGGCGGTATTACAATTTTTCGGACAAAGACAACGCTGTTAACGGCCAGGTACTCATTTTACACCTGAGTATGATGAGAGAATGTGAGTAAAGAGCCTTTTCAAATGACTCAACTATGCGCCGAGCCAGAGGCTCGAATCCAGCACCTTCCGATCCGAAAGCGAGTGTCATACCACTAGACCACATAGCCGCACTATTATGGGCATTACGGGCCCTCCAATCAGATCAGTCATCGGCTTTCCTCATTAGTCCTTGTTCATTCCTTTACATTATCCGTCTTCTCCTTCTGCCTCCCTCTAATGTGCCTTGTATAATGTATTTGCCAATGTGTCATGGCAAGAATAATGACCAAACCAAGAGAATTTTCTTCTTTTGACTATGTACAGGAGGGATTCTTGTGGTCCTTTTATAGTAACAACTCTTCTGTTGACCTCTTCGTCCAACTGATACCCAAAATGCGACTTTAACATGTTTTCGAATGATTGTATCCTTTTTAGAATTTCTGAGGTTAATGTTCACCTTTCACAACCATATGAGAAGAATGATATTACAAGTGTTTTATATAATTAAGGTTTTGAACTGAGTGCCATGTTCTTGCTTTCCCATATCTCATCACGAGATGATACAGACAATTAAATACAGTACCTACAAAACCAAGGAGTCTCTAACTAGTTGTAAACAACTTTTAATGTCCAGATATTGGTCAAATATTGGACCAATATTGAGCACATAGAAATGGTTAACAATTTTTCTGTCAGGAAAATGCACAGACGTATTTAGAATTTTGCATATCAACAGAAACACTTCTCTAGGGGTTTTTGGCATTCGTGTAACTTGTAGGTTACTTAAAAAATAAAGTAAAAAAGAATGATGATTTAAAATAGAATATAGATTTAGATATAACTATAAGGTAACAAATAAAAACGCAAAACAACGGAGACTTGTTCATCAAAGATCAGAAGTAGATCCAATAACGATGTAACCTTGTAGTTAGTCTGATGCCACCTAAACGTTCCACACTGACAGAATTTCAGCCAAAAGGACGTATATGGTTAGAAAATAAGCATTATAATTTTAACCTTAATGACATATTATATGAAAGAGAGAGGATTTACAAGGAAAAAAATCATCTCTCACAAAAATAATAAACCTTTCAGGCTGGTTCAACAAAAGACCATGGGCATGGCCCAGGTGAAATCTGATTGGTCTCATTTCAAAACAAGGACGAAAAGTCTCATGAAAAATCAAATAACATTCGATAGAAGAGATAGCAGGACTGCAGACCGGTGAGGAATCGAAGGCCCCCGGGGAGATCCAATATTCCTCTTTCCACTATCAATAGAATCCCACTACCACCGCCTCAAGAAGAAGAAGAAGAAGAAGAAGAAGAAGAAGAAGAAGAAGAAGAAGAAGAAGAAGAAGAAGACGAAGAAAAAGAAGAGAAGGAGGAGGTGTAGGAGGAGGAGGAGGAGGAAGAGGAGGAGGAGGAGAAGGAGGAGGAGGAGGAGGGGGGGAAGAGAAGAAGAAGAAGAAGAAGAAGAAGAAGAAGAAGAAGAAGAAGAAGAAGAAGAAGAAGAAGAGAGAAACGAAAAAGAAAAGGAGGTGGAGGAGGAGGAAGTGGTGGTGGAGGAGGAGGAGGAGGAGGAGAAGTAGGAGAAGAGGAAATCTCCTGGTAAATTTGTATCAATTGCCAATAAAATGAGAGGAACCGACGTGTCGAATGTTGAATTGGAGGAAATATAAACATTACCAAAGCATTATCACCATGCAAAGAGTGTGAGGTGTAAGGACATGGCTGATGGTTGTTATTAATATTTCATGATTTAAGAGGTTTAATATGGCAGTGATTATGTGTCTTAAACATGTATACGATTCAATCCATCAACCATTAAAAATCAAGATTATACACTGTTCTCATAGTCATCGTTAATTTTTTTTATCATCATCATCATTATCATCATCATCATCATCATCATCATCATCATCATCATCATCAGCATCATCAGCAGCAGCAGCAGCAGCAGCAGCAGCAGCAGCAGCAGCATAATCATAGATAAACAAATATTAAGACGAGTAAAGAACGCAGTCATAATTTGTGAGCTAATTCAGCAAAATATAGACTAGTTTATTGCAGGTAGTATAAAACAAACTCAAAATCAAATCCGAATTATTTCGGGTATCTAATTACGCATTACAAAATATATCTCTACAAGACAAACAGTTTTATCTTTACTTCACAAATACAAATTATAGAAATTAGTCAGGCAATGAAGATAGGTGTGTTTTTGATTTAAGTATTAGTCGATATTCAGGTCACATCATCGCCCAAGATAAGTGAGATGGTACCTATGAACGGAGTATTTATGTTTGGGGTTTTTTATGGGTTTTAAGCCGCTTGCAACACTTTTAGGTCATTTCAGCATCAGTAAAAGGGACGGTGACAGGAGAAACGGTGTAGATTTGTAGTTAAAAGTGCCAAAAGTAAGACAAAGGGACTGTTTTAAATACTCAATTTCCTTATCGCTGGTCATAAAATTCCTATTGGCAACTGACTCACCCCGACAATAAAGTAATATGAACATGTGTGACTCACCGGTATTATATCCGTGTAAACCAAATGACAATCAAAGAGATTTTAAAGTTAAAATGACCAGAAAGATAAAATTATTGATTTATTTAGTTAAAGAAACAATAATATTTCTCCTAAAAAAAAAAAAGATAAAAACTTAAATCAAGTCTCATGATTTTCATTATAATTCCAACTTATAGCTTACAAACGAATGAGATAATGTGATATTGTTGTTTTAACATCGTCACTATCACATTATCTCATTCGTCTGTATTGTTTCATTCATCCTGTTTTGTTCATAAAGGGGAATCGTGAAACGTCCACAGTATCTATCTTCGTCTAATAAACTGAAGCTTACACTTCAATACTTATCGTTATTTTTTCCTTCCAGCTTCAAGCAGCAACATTTTCATAGTTTTCAAGTAATGAACTTATATTTTTATTGTTGGCTGAAGAAGGGCTTGACCCGAAACGTTTCGTGTTTGGTATTTTGTTCTTTTTTTTTAATCTGTTATATTATATTCATTTTTGTTTATTCCTTTTTTTCAGTCCACAGCATCTAGCAACTTTGTATCACTTTGGTATTGTGTTTCTGGGGTTGGGGGTTGGAGTGGGTGTAGGTGGGGGGGGGGGGGGTATTGCTGGTATTGGTGATTAAGAGACAACGTTGTGATGTATGTTGATTCTGGTCAAGGGGGCGTTTGGTTCTCAAGATATTTCAAACCTGGAACATATGAAAAATAAAACGGTTTGACTTCGATGACATTGATAAGTTAAAAACAAACATTAAGAATAATATAATGATAATAGAGTGGTGAAGTAGAGATAAAAATAAATAATGAATAAATCATGTAAATAATTAGATATAAAGTCTAAATTGATAAATTATATGGGTCCATCTACATATTATTGAGGAGTAGAGTCGAAATTTCTTGCTGACAAAAAAAAATATTTTAAAATAGAGCTTTTATATAGCGCAATATCAAATAAATGTGCTCAAAGCGCTTTACAAATGGTCCATGACCAACAGCAACACGTAACATGTAGAACGATTCATGACGCCTGTTGGGCGATATTACAATTTTTCGGACAGAGACAACGCTGTTAACGGTCAGGTACTCATTTTACACCTGAGTACAGTGAGAGAATGTGAGTAAAGAGCCTTTTCCAAGGACTCAACTATGCGCCGAGCGAGGCTCGAACCCATGACCTTCGGATCCGAAAGCGATTGTCATTGCATACCACTAGACAACATAGACGCAAAAACAAAACAAATAAAGAAACAGGATGCCGACAGATGGATGCCTTAACCACATAACTGCTGTACTATGGAAAGACGCGCATTTAAAAATTTGGCCAGAAAACTCGTCCTTCAAATATCGATTCATTTCAATGAATCTCATCCTGCCAAAATTCGCAAATCCGTGACCTCACGTTGTCATTCCAGAACACGTCAGTTAACTGGTTAAAAAGGTGTTCGAACTCAGAATCCTCCGTTTCAGGTTCAAATCTAATCAATCATATTGTTACTGCTAAATGCGGATATATATATATATATATATATATATATATATATATATATATATATATATATATATATATATATACATTGATCTGTGTGCTCCACTTACTTCGTACATTACTCGAGCAAGAAATACTTTTTTTTCCTCCTGATATAAACACATCGCACTCAATCAACACATTATCCAAATTCCCGGATGTGTGCGATTACGCGGAATGAATTATATTATGTTTGTATAACCTGATCTGATCTGATAATATTACTATTATCTATCCAGAAAACACTTCAGTTACGTTGATAGTTCCCGATAACTCCTTTGACGTTAATTGCGATAAAAGATGATGTAAACGGATTCAAATGTTGATTCTTTTGGCCATTTCAAGTGTAACGTGATCGGTTATTGGGTAGATGAGTTAACCCTTTAAAGGCGAGATTCAACTTTAATATGACATCAAGTTTCCAGTTTCAAAGTTTCAATTTCATAATTTACTGTTTAGCTTTTTGTCTATGATTCACAAAACTTGATGGTAACATACATAAAAGAGAAAAATGGTTAAATGATGATGATGATGATAATAACAATAATAATAATAATAATAATAATAATAATAATAATAATAATAATAATAATAATAATAATAATAATAATAATAATAATAATAATAATAATATAATAGTAATAATAATTGTAAGAGCACTAAACAGGCTACTTGTGTTGTCATGTGTGTTTATAATACGTTGTTTCGTCATCAGAATACATGAACTTTCTTGTATGCGATTTGAGATAGATGTTTACTTACAACGGATTTTTTTTTTAGAGTAGTCCTTCTGAACCACTAGAACCATGGGGCCGCAAAGTACGTTCCACTCGATCCTAAAAAAATAACCCAGCTAAGCATATTATACAGCTAAATGGACAGGTGGGGGAGGGGGATGTCAGAAAATTTTTTTGACTTTACTAGAGATGGATCTTCGTTCACTTGCTTTATAAACGTGTCCTCTACCAACTGAGCAATCGGAAGTCCCAGCCGTGGATAAACGATAGATCAATGCAACCTTTTTGTATAGATGCGATGTGCTTGGCTAAGAAACTCACAACATTGCAATCCGGAAATATAACGGACCAACGCACGAAGCTGTAGATAGAACGAAGTTGACGTCACTATGGTCTTTGTTATTGTTTTTTGCCATCCATGTTTATGAGTAATTCTCCCTAAACTGTATTAACCAGACTATAAACATTCAAAGTTACACATAGTTTTGTGTGTTGGTCCATTATATTCTGGATGGCAATAGGATTCAATAGTCTGATGTCACGTCCGCCCAGCAACGAGCAGCTTGGTTCTAAACAAAGAAAATCGGTACTTTATATTCTTCATGCTGGCTAGAACTTTTTCACATGTCATGTGATCAGAATGTATAAAAGTCAAAACATGATCAGATTTATAATGTTTTTCTCCTCTGGATACACTTTTATGCTCGTCGAAGAAGTATTTCATAAGGGCGTCCGCCATTGTTCCGATAGTTTAAAACCAGTTACACGACTGTTGAAGCCTATTGTGAGTTTCTTCGCCAAGCGCACAGTATCTATTAGTAAACTTGAGCGTTTATAGTCTGGTTAAACAGTTATGTGAGAATTACTCATAAACATGGATGTCCAAAAAAACCCAACAAAAACAAAGACCTGAGTGACGTCAACGCCATTCTATCTATAACCAGGTAACTGTTGATAGAAGTCATGACATCGGATTCTAAACATTCTTACAGTTAAATGGAGAAATTGTCTCCTAATCTTATCATATTATGGCGCATTGCACGACAACTTCCAATTCATTTACCTACTTTGGAAAACCATATCAACAATTCATTTACCTACTTTGGAAAACCATATCAACAAATGATTGAGTTATCTTTAATTGGAGTGGGTAAATTGATAACCATATTATAGTTTTCGTCCGATATAATGAGACATCCGCTCGCGAAAAATTGAAGTGCATTAATGTGAATACATATTACAAGACAGATCAATTCTTTTGGAGTTATCATTGACTTTATAGACATGGCTCGAACTTTGCTTTTTCTTTTTGTTTTAACAAGCCTTGATTTTAAACAATGTAAGTATATTCTTCGTCATGTGATATGGTTGGGATTATACGAAGAGGTACAGTTATCTGTTTATTGTGAACTATGTATGAGTATAATAAAATCATTCTTGAAACAGCCTTAGTCGGCATAGCTTTTGTGACATGTTGATGAAACTTGCGATTTAAACGCTTGGGATCTGATATTTTAGAAGTTAAAGAGCTGTGCAAATTTTCGTCCCCTATTATTATTGTTGTTGCTAATATTATTATTATTATTATTATTATTATTATTATTATTATTATTATTATTATTTATTATTATTATTATTATTATTATTTTTTTTTATTATTATTATTATTATTATTATTATTATTATTATTATTATTATTATTATTATTATTATTATTATTATTATTATTATTATTATATTATTATTATTATTATTATTATTATTATTATTATTATTATATTATTATTATTATTATTTATTATTATTATTATTATTATTATTATTATTATTATTATTATTACTATGTGCCTCCTCTTTTGTTTCAGCAATTCATTGTTAAGCGCAGGTAAATTGAGAAATAAATGGAAAAACGCATACAATGTTTAAGATGGTCCAAATTAATGGACAAGAAGGAAACAAAGAACAATCTTTTCCCTCCTTTCCGATAAATATCTAGAATTGTTTTGTTTTTTTAATTTGAGTTTTTATGTAGTGCATTATCCTCTAAATGTGCTCAAAACGCTTTATAAATGATCCAAAGCCAACAACAACATTTAACATGTTGGACGAGATATGACGCTTCTGATGCACTATTACAGTTTTTTTTCTCCTACAACAAAGAAATCGATACTGTCTTTTAGACTGGAGTGCGGTTAGAGTGTGTGAGTAAAGAGCCTTTTCCTGGTAGCTACATATTCAGCTTTGGGTCGCCCGGAGTGGGGCTCGAACCCGAAACCTACATAACGGTAGCAAAGGAGACGTCGAAAGAAATTGATTTCTCTACCCCAATTTGTTGTTGGCCCATGGATTGCTAGGTTTGGAATGCATTCCTGAATGTCTTTTACTCTCTTAATTTTTATTTATTTATTTATTTTATTATTATTTATTCATTTGTTTGTTTGATTATTTGATTATTAATTAGCTTATTTATTTATTTATCTATTAACTGATTTAATTACTCATCCATTTATATATCTATCTATTTATTTATTTATTTATTTATTCATATATTTATCTATTTATTATTCATTCATTTATTCATTTATCTATTTTTTTATTTATTGATTTAATCATCTATTTGTTCAATGTTTTGCACCATACGCAACATTTTTAAAAAATTCTTTCACTATCATTCATTTATTACCTTGACCTTTGTCTATTTCCTCTGATTTTAATTTCAGGTCTTGGTCTTCATATTGAAATTACACCTCCTAAATCCTTGGAATTTATTGATAATACTCTAAAAATATCATGTTTGGTGGACACCAATGAAACACCAGTACAAAGTATTGTTCTCCTGGAAATTTCAAAACCCCAAGAAGACCCAATCGTATTTCTAAGACCCCCTGCAAAGTTTTCTTACGGACCAGACTTCACTAAAAGATTCCATGGAGAAGGACTGCTCAATGCAAGCGTAAAAGGAAGTTATCTTTCACTGACCATCTCCCACCCACGGAGTGAAGATGGAGGGTTATATCAATGTTCTATGTATTATCTAAATGAGGGAGGGATATTGACTGAGTCAACAGTTACTGACAATGCTGATGTAGAAATTCTGGACATCGCTAAAACATACCTGAAAATGAAAAGTTTGGAATTGAAAATGAATAATATTTTAGACAAGCTTTCATCCGAAAACGAAACAAAACAATCAGGATCTGTTGATATCGACAAAATTTTGGAAAGAATAACTAAACTTGAAGAGACAATGAATGAAAAGTCGGAAAAAGGTGATTCTTCTGTGAAAACTAAGTTAGATATTTTGGAAAGTAAACATGAAAACCAGTCACAACTTCTCGCATCGTTAGTGAACAAGGAGTCGTCATTGGTCGACAGAGTCAACCAGCTAGAGGGTAAGAGTCAAACTCTATCCAAGACAATCAAGGAAATAGAAGATAAAGGATTGACAACTGGGGCAACAGTCAGTCGCCTGGACAATAACGATCGTAATCAGATGAAGTCAATCACTGCTATGAAAAAAGGCGAAATCGATATCAAGAATCGATTAAATCAACTGGAAATCCAGAGTCAAAATCACTCTGAGACAATCGGAGAAATCATGCATGAATCCTGGACGATTTCGGCCAAGGAGAACATTTTTGAGAACCAACTTCAAAATCAGTCGAAGTTGATGACATGGTTATTGAATAAGGACTCTGATATTGATGACAAAATCACTCTTTTAGAGAATCAGACCCAGAACCAGTCAGCAAAAATTAATGAAATGGCCTTCACTTTGGCTTTCTGTGCGAGAACCACAAAATATACGTCCATGTCTGTCGGAGCTGTCGTTATATTCGATGACGTCATATTGCGTGTGGGTCCAGCCTCATACAACGAAAAAACGGGTATATTTGTCACACCAAAACACGGACTTTATCTATTTTCCTTATATTTTACCGCCAGAAATACAGGCGGCGAAGTAGCTTTGGACGTTAATGGCAACTGGGTTGCAGCCGGCCATGCTTATGAACAGAACGTTCAACAGTGGGATCAGACGGGTATAGTTACCGTGCTGGAACTTCGAACGGGGGACAAAGTGAAATCTGTGGTTACCACTCATAATGGGCAGAGCCCTGTAATTGATAAAAACAGATTTTCCATGCTAACTGTTTACCTTTTAAGACTGTTATGAAAGCAATCAGTTGAATCAATTTTTCCACTTTTATTGGTATCATTATCATGTTTTATTGATACTATAGGTAAAATACTCACAACATTCGCCAGTCGGAGCTAACACAAGCTAGGTGTAATTGATTGAATTTAGTGAAAAACCTATCATTAAATTACTGTCTAAAAAGAACAACAAAGTGCTGAGTGACGTCAATTTCGTTCCATCTATTGCTTTCAATTATCTTTTTTTTTCTCATATCTTCTCCTTCCTATATAATGTTTACATCTATTTTGTGGGTTCTTGTATTTATTTGTAGATCTGATAACCTAAATCGTTATGGGCTTAATGTAATGTAAATACTCTCAAAACAACTCAAAATATTCTCCATTACACCAATGTTAATAATAATTTAGCTTATAATTGCGATTGGTTATCCAACATGCAAATGTGTGAACCTAGACGAAAACACTTAAATTAAAATTAAATAATTAAATGAAAAGTAGGCTTCAGTGACATTTGACCCATGGAGACGGAGTTTATCCCGTTTTCTATAGCGTGATAATAGCAATCGCCTGCTATCCTTTAGACAGAACGCTAGTCTATCACAATGTACTTTTAGCCAGATCTAACAGATCCAGCAACCCAATCACTGCCGGATGGACAGGGGTGGTCAGCAAAAAAAAAACTCGACTTCACACGGGGTCGATCTTGGTCCTTTTTCGTGTGAGGCAATAAATAAACTTTACTTAAGGACACCACACCCTGGTCAGAAACCGATGAATTTCCGTTGTCGCTAATCTGGTCACTTAGCACGCTCACTGCTGATTGACTCGTTTAAGATAAAGTAACGAATTAGCCATGGGTGCCTTAATATGTGTGCTTGTAAGGTGCGATTACAATTTTTTCGACAGATACACTGACGCTGTTACTCATTTAAAACCTGACCGAGGTAAGATAATGAGAATAATAAAGAACCTTTCCAAGTACTCAGCTTTGCCGGACTCAAACCCAAGAACAACACAAGACCACAAAGCCGCACGAACTACCTGCAACTGCCGACTGGAATCCTCCGTTGTACTCCGTGGATACCTCTGAATGGACATAGTCACTTCTGTCGTCTTCATAGTTATCGTTGATGTCAGGGCCTCCGACCAGGGCCCCAAAAAGAACGTGCTCGTTGGGCCCCGGTTTAGCAAAGTCATCCCATGTACATTTGTCGGGAGGGGGTCGACAGGAACTGATTGAGTCGTAGGAAAAGGAGGAGGACAAAATAGATTTTGATTTTAATTGAGGATGTGGGAGGGGGAGAAGAAGGGGAAGAAAGGGGAGGTGGAGAAGGAGGCGAGAAGGATGAAGAGCACAAGAAAGAGTCAACGTTTTTGGTTGCAGCGGAAAATTCGGAGGAGAAGAAAGAGGAGAATGAGGCAGAGGAGGAAGATGAGTAGTAGGATGGGGAGGAGGAGGGAGAGGCGTTGCAAGTTGTGGAAATAAAGAGAAGGAGCAACAAGATGAGGAGGCGTGAGAGTACAAAATGGGAGTTAGCGATGATTAAATGGAACGTGGGGTTATGGATTATTATTATTATTATTATTATCATCATCATCATCATCATCATCATCATCATCATCATCATCATCATCATCATCATCATCATCATCATCATCATCATCATCATCATCATCATCATCATTTCAGCGCGTGCCCACGACAGTATATTATACGGTTTTTCTATACTCTACCTGGAGGCGTGGTGTGGCCGGGTCGGCGGGTTGTTCCCAAAGCCAATGACGTAACTCCTACCCCCGTCCCCTAACATGTAGTTGATTTGCTCTCTTGACCACTTCCGGTACTTCTGGGGATTAATCCCGAGATCCGCTGCAACTAGAGCTATGAACGCCATGTTAGCTGAGAAATAAATTTTTTTAATGAAAGCATAGATTGTAAAATAAAATTTAAAAATAATAATTCAACCAATGTTAGGCCGTTATCTGAAATAACAAATCTAATGATTTGGCCTGAAAACTCAACCTTCGAGAATCGATCGATTTTAATGACACTCATCTTGGCAAAAACTAGGTCATTTTAATCGATCGATATTTGAAGGACAAGTTTTTTTTATGTGCGGCTATGTGGTCTAATGGTATGACACTCGCTTTCGGATCGAAAGGTCCTGGGTCGAGTACCTGGCCGTTGACAGCGTTGTCTCAGTCACAAAAATATTGTAATAATATCGCCTAACAGGCGTCATGTTTCGTTCTACATGTTACGTGTTGTTGTTGGTCAGGTACCCCTTGTAAAGGCCTTGAGCACATTTAGTGGATATTACTCTATATGAAAGCTCATTCCTTTTAATCTATCGATATTTGAAGACAATTTTTCTGGCCAAATTTTAAATATATGTATTTCCAGAGCACGGCAGTCACTTAGGAGTTATTTTTGTAATTATTTTTTTATCGTAGACTATGAAGGTCTGGTAAAGGTTTATACCTCTATATTTTAGATTTTATTGATAACTTTTTTAAAATTTGTGGGCAGGCATGGAAAGTCAAGTTTAAATTAATCAAAATTATTATGAGCTTGTCGTGCGCAAAGCCACAAGACACAAAGAGCATGCCATCTCGTTCCCACTCCTATTAACTTTATATTTTTTGTTGTTATTTAGGCGATGTGATGGTGATAAGTTGCCGACGTGTACTTTCTTACAGGTCTGATAACCCAAATTTTTGAGGGCTCATTGTTATAATGGTCCTAATACTCTCAAACCAAAGTAAAATATCTTCAATCACAATAATGTTAAGTCAGCCCACAATTGTGATCGATTATCTGACCTCCTCATCTGTGAATTGAGTGCGTTACAAAAAAAAAAAAAAACCTTCACATGTAAAATTCAAGATCATGAGGTTGATTTCTTGGGACTGTGTGTTCATTTATACAAACACAATTTAAATCAAAACCTTAAAAAACATTATGGATCAAACAAGTTCTCTCTTGGCCTACATGTACACGATTGTCTGCTCGGACACCAATGGCAAATTCAGAGATGATCTGGCAAAACAGGTCAGATGTTGGAAAAATTCGAATCCCATATTATTACATATTTGAATAGAGGCACATAATAAGAAGAAAATACAGTTTGAATTGTGTAATTATCTTAATTTGGACCAAAGTTATTTACATTTGAAGGGAGAACGTGAAAATAAGTTTAATAGAGAAAAGCGCTCTTAATGACAAGTCACACATATTTATTACATCGACAGATCTCGGGGGGTGGGGGGGGGGGGGGAATTTAATTAAAATCTTAATTAACTTCAAATTGTAAAATCCTTTCTTGGGAATTTAGTTGGATGGATATTAAAAACGATGGAGTGAAAAAAAAAAAACAAAAAAAAAAAAAACCAATATCATGCATCATGATTACGATTTTTCACTTTTATTCGCCCGTAGTTAAAACCAGCTCGAGCGACATCCAACGGGTTATTTAGGTAGCTGTGTCAAAGCCAGACACCTACAATTTTGGCCGGGCTGAAAATTTATGCAGGTTGAGTTTTAGAGCAAAATTCGTTAGATGGGACATACGTGCCCTCGGTGTTAAAGCACACGATGAATACAAAAGCATCATCGTCAAACATTATTTGTAGTTCCTCTCTTCAGTGACTATATTTGTAATTGTTATGATATGAATTCACAAGTGATTTATTTTTCTTCTGAACTTTTCTACCTTTTCTGTTAGAAATTATTTTTGCTTCGAATCATAATTCAATTTTTATCAGTGGTACATTTCAGAAACTTGCTCAGTAAAGAACATTCTCTCTAAAAAGAAAGGAACCAATCTACTTGGCAAATGTCTGCTCAGATTATTTTCATTGTAGTTTTTTTAACGCATTACTAAAATAAAGAAATCAATTTAAATTCGTGTTAAAGTTATATAATTTGTTCTGAAACTGAGAATATAAAATAAAAGGTTACTTGATCCCGGGATAAAGTGGCTGAGAGGAAAAGACATATGTGGGGGCAGGCAATAATGTAGAATAAAATAGATCCGTAAAGTTGTGTTTGAAACAGTAACGGAAACGCAGAGAGAAAAATACAAGAGAGAATTCACCCAAAGTTTGCACCCCCCCCCCCCCCTTTTTTTTTTTTTTTTTGAGCGAGACACGCTTTGTATTTGTGATGATTTTTTTCTCTCTCTGTTGTATCTGGCACTGTTTCGCACAACTTTTCTGATTTTAGTCAAGAAGAAAATATCTTCTATTTATTGTTTTTAAAAAAGAATTCACTGCACATATTTGGCTTGAACAATATGCACGCAAATGTCCCCTATATGAACGGAAATTCGACCCCACTCTAATTCTTTGCTTATTTTTTTTTCAAAACACCACTTTGTTGCTTTGACTTTGAATAAGACAAGAGTCGAAATAGTAAATAATGGCTTGACGACTAAGCTGATAACCTTATTATCCTCTTATAACATGATGGTAAGGTGGAAAAGGTCGATTTTTGATTCACTTAGTAAAGTTGAATTATCTGGAGACAGATATGCAGACAAGAAATGATAAGGCCGTGTAAAAGAAACAGCGATAAGCAACCGAGTCACACCCACTTCACAACCTTGCCCGATCGTCAGATATTGCGAGACCCTTTTCCTAGAAATGAAAGTAATTCCCATTACACATATAGAAATGATCATATCAGTCACCGAGCTACAACATCCCGTGAAGAAGCAACATATCCTGTGCAGAATAGACGAAACCTATTACACAGTAAGTCAAATCTGACAAGAGAAAAGCACGTGACAAATCAGTCTAAGCGTTATAATCAGCAACCAAAAGAGTATCTTTTAACCAGTACCAAATTTTTACTTGTTCTTGGAGTGGCCTGTTCATATGGCATTTTGTTTTTCTATATAAAACTTGTAGCTACTGTGATTAATCAGGAGATACGCATTACGCCATTCAACATAAAACCATTATTCTTCAACAAAACAATGGGGATGAAACGTCCATTTCATCAAGAAGAGAATAACTCTTTGCGGACAAATCTGCCAGATGCTCCTCCCACGAGCGGTAACAATCAACGAAAAGAAGAAATGTGCATTACAGTCAATAACTTTTTCAAACAGTGTAAGTCTAAAAAATTACCCAAAAGTAAGAAAAGTCAAACAACGGAATCCTCTGGTATTCTAACGTACATGATGACAGGTATCAGCACAACAATGCATGGCATGGTGATGACAATGAGTGGCTGCAGTGGAGATGATGCCAGCTGTGTACTCAATTTAAGTGGGAAAGGTCGAATATTTTTTGAAAAACTATTCGATATAAGATGATATGTGATCTGTTTAATCTTACAGGTCGAACCAAATGTATTTTGTGACAGGAAAAAGACTTGTTTTTTGTTTTTCTAAATTTTATTTTATTTATTTATTTATTTATTTATTTTAAAAGATTGTTAGAATTTTAAGGTAGAAATCGAACCCATGCGTTATTTTAGAGTTGTTTATTCAAATAAAATCATTCTGAAGTCATAAAATTTGTTAAAATTATACCATTAAATTGATTAGTTTGTGTTGATTTTTATATACGTGGCCCATCGCCTCAAATCGGTATTGCATCGGGTTCAAATGTTTATTTCTTGCGCTTAAAGAAAGTATCCCAGCTTCCTCAGTTAAACAAATAAAATTAACATAAGTTGTTTTTTGTTGGGTTATTTTTTTTTTTGGGGGGGGGGGCGGGTGTTGTTGTTTTGATTTGTTTTGTTTTGTTTTGGAATTTTTTTACTAAATTTCTGAAAAAGTGTGTATTAAACAGTGCTAGACAAAACAAGAAGAAAAATACAAGAAAAAAAACCCCCAAAAATTGAACCTCAGACCTCTAGATGACCGGCGTTTTTCTTCTTGTAATTTTCTTTCTTGCTTTGTCTGCCAATGTTCCATACACAGTTTTCCAGGTATTTGTCACTTTTTTAAAACTATAAATATAATTCTCAGCATTTATTAGGTATTGCCGGCATGATTCCGTTTTGAGGTCATGAGTCACACATCATATATTGTCGTATACTGACAAAACACTTTTTTTTCTTATTCATGCCAGAAATCTGGTGCCTTGATATCCTTAAATTGAGATGACGTACTAAAAGTCTAAAAACCTGAGTCTTTTTTTTTTAACTCTCTCCTTACCAGCCATTTTCGGAATTTTCCCTGAAACTTCACACTCACCCAACACAAAAATATTTTTGTTCTACTCAAACAGAAAAGGAACGAGTACAATCCATACTTTTAATTGTCCAATGTTTAATTTCTATCGCTAGAACAATTTTTTTTCTTTATAATTTGTGATGTACAAAAGATATCAGAATGAGAAAACTGTTGGTTGCATCGTAACAAATGTGACGATTTTCCTATTGATGGTAAGGAGAGGGTTAACAACGATATTCGGTCAGCGTACAATTTGATCCGTCAGAGCCATTAGACCTATGGAGCTGGAGTTTATCCCAGTTTCGATATCGTGATACCTCTTTGGATAGAATGCTAGTCTATCGAAAGTACTTTCCGCCAGATCTAACAGAACCAGTTACCAAATCACTACTGGTTGGACAAGTGGGTCCGAAAAAAATAAATCTCGACTTTACCCGGGATTGAACTCAGTCTCTTTGCGTGTGATGCGAGTGCTCTACCAACTGATTATTGAGCTCCATGGATACAATAGTACAGATTTCTATAAATTTGGGGGAATCGCTCAATTGGAATATGTGACTCGCCTCTTTAATAAAGTATTGTGTCGAAATGAACCAGATGTCGTGGCATGCTGATTTTTTATGATGTATTCTCTCTCTCTCTCTCTCTCTCTCTCTCTCTCTCTCTCTCTCTCTCTCTCTCTCTCTCTCTCTCTCTCTCTCTGCTTTGTACGGCACTGTTTCATACACATTTTTTTCATATTTTTATTGTTTATATGTGCAGCTATGTGCTATAGTTGTATGACACTCGACTTCGGATTATAATTCCAGGATTCGAGTCCCGCTCTGAGCAGCGCATAGTTGAGTCATTGGAAAAGGCTTTTCACTCACATTCTGTAACCGTCCTCGGGTGTAAATTGGGTACCTGGACGTCAACAACGTTGTCTCTGTCCGAAAAACAAATGAAAATGTAACATCGTCAGACATGCGTCATGTCTCGTCCTTCATGTTAAGTGTTGCTGTTGACTTGGGACCCCGTGTAAATGCTTTGAGCAGGTTTAGTGGATATTGCGTTATATAAATGTTCAAGGTATTCATCTTACGCCACTGCCTTCTCCTAATTTGTCACTCTAATATTTTCACAGAAACTTGACCCAAGTGTCATATTTCTCATCATAAATCAACTTTTCACTACCTAAACTAAACCATTCCGACATAGATTTGAGGCAATGGGTCACATTACTGCCCTCAATTTAAAAAAATAGTATCTGGGGTAGGACTCGAAATTGGATTCCTTCCAGTTAAACTACAAGGTCTTATCACTCGACCACCTCGCCTGCGGTTGATCTAAACCCCACAGAAAATACTCTGCATGCGAAAGTCACAGTCACATTCTAGAAGGGGCTGATACTGATAGACGGCAACCGGGATAAACTTCAAATCTATGTGTCTCTTTCATTGTTTGCTTACATCAATGCCACATGCATAATTCGCATTCTAATACACATTCATTCTTTATCATATGAACAGCAGCTCTTACCCTAGCATTAGCATACAATAAATCAAATCACCAATAAGTTTGACTTAAACATAAAATGTTGTTACTGCCATACTCGGCAAAAATAACAATAATAATAATAAATAAATAAAATTAAAAAGTAGTCCTTCAGAGCCATTCGGCCCATGGAGTCGGAGTGTATCCCGGTTTCTATACCGTGAAACAAACAATAGCAATTGCTTGCCACCCTTTGGATAGGACGCGAGTCTATCGCAAAGTACTTTCCGCCAGATCTAACAGAGCCAGCTACCCAATCACTGCTGGGTGGACAGGGAGGTCAGAAAGAACCTCGACTGCATCCGGGTTCGATCTCGGTCCCTTTGCGTGTGAAGCGAGTGCTATGCCAACTTAGCTATTGAGACCCGCCGATAATATTAATAAATTTTAAAAAATAATAATCATAATTATAAATACATTCCTAAAATTTTGGTCAGAAATATCGTCCTTCATAAATCGATTGATTAAAATGACGTCATCTTGTCAAATGCTGATTTGAAATTATTTGTTTACAGTTTATGTTCTTGGCTGAAGAAGGCTTTTGAGCCCGGAACGTTCTGTGTTTGGTATTTTATTCTTTTTTTTTTAAAGCGGCTACATTCATTGTCTACATTCCTTGTTTTCTGAAATAGGCAACGACGCGCTTTGAATAGCCAACAAGGCAAGATGGATTAAAATCTGAAAAGTTGTGAATGAAATTTCAGTCCATGCAAATTAGAAAGACAAATACAAGAATAAACCACCCCATAAAATCAGACCGCTAGTTGTGTGAATAGTTCTCACTAGATTTGCTCAATCAGGTTATATAAATATTAAAATGTGCACATAGTTTTTTGGGGTTTTTTTTGTGACGGTACGTAGATTAAGTGATAGATAACTGTGAAATCGAATGTAAGCTTCAATTTAATAAACGAAAATAGATAATGTGGACGTTTCGGGTTTTCCCTTTATCAACAAAACAGGATGAATGAAACACAACAATAATATTATATGCGATAAAGGCGTTGTTAAGGTGAATAAACAAAAACATTGATGGGGCGGGAAATTGTTTGCTCCTTTGTAAGGAAGCACGAATTAAAATAGAACAATAGATATTTATTATATTTATAATTAAAAACGGGGGAGGGGGAGGGAGGCGGGGAGGAACTGTGTAGTGCAGTATAGAAAGTGATTTAAAATAAATTATAGACTATTGTTAGAAAATAAATATAATGGAATTGGAAATAAAGTTATACAAAATGCAAGGGATGAAGGTATTAGTATGTATTATCGTACTCTACCGTGAAGTCCACGTCTTAATCTGAGTAGCAGCGAAACTGGAATGGAATCTTTGCATTTGGTGGGAGCAAGTAGCAAACGTTCACGTCGTGCTCCTGTAATCCTTCTCCGAAGGAGACTGATTGCTACACTACGCGACCAGAGAGAATAAATTGGGCGGTAAAAGGATAGCCCCTCGGCCCAGACAATGGAAAACTTCAATGTTGTAAGTTTCAACACAGAAGGAATCTCCCATACCAAATGCAAGATACTGACAGAGCTAAAAGCAGATATAATTTGCTTACAGGAAACCCACAAAGACTCAAAACCACCTTGAATACCTGGCATGCAACTAGTAATACACCACGAACACCCAAAATATGGAAGTGCCATGTACACTCGAGAAAAATCTACCATACTGAAAAGCGATGATCACTCAGAAAATGACATTGAGATTCTCAGAGTAGAAACAACACTGATTACCATCATATCTGTGTACAAACCTCCATTAACCCCATTCAAGTGGCCCCAAATGAATCTATCCGATAGAAAACCAACCCTGATCATTGGAGATTTTAACAGCCATAACACTATATGGGGATATGAGCAAAATAACATTGACGGAGATGCTGTTGAGGAGTGGGCGGCCGGCAATGACCTCACAATCCTCCATAACCCCAAAGACAAGAAAACCTTTATGAGTGCCCGGTGGAAGAAAGGTTACAATCCGGACCTGGCATTCATATCCTCTCAACACTTCTCAAACTTTGAAAGGACTGTAGGTGAGCCTATACCGAAATCTCAACACAGGCCTATTACCATCAGCATCAAACCAGCTGTTAAAGCCCTCGAATCAAATGCGATACCACGATTCAATTTTAGAAAAGCAAATTGGGAAAACTTTACTAAAGATTTAGACAATGAGATCACCAATATAAAAAGTGACCCACAGAGATACGACGACTTTAGAACACTCATATGGAAAGTTGCAAAGAAAAACATCCCCAGAGGATGCCGAAAAAGTTATATTCCATGTCTCCAAGATGAAAGCAAGAAACTATATGAAAGATACATTGAATCATACAAGGTGGATCCTTTCAGTGAAGAAACCCTAGAACTGGGTGAAGAACTCACATCAATGATAGCCGATGAAAGATCAGAAAGATGGAAGGAATTAATAACCTCCACCAATATGACCCTAAACAGCAAAAAGGCCTGGACTACAATTTCAAAACTGAATAATGACAAAAATACCCAGACAAGAGTGGCTGCAGTAACACCTGACCAAGTAGCACATCAGCTTCTACTGAATGGGAAACCAGCCAAGAAAGCACGAGGCCAACTAAAAGCCCTGAAACGTGAAATGGACAAAGCCCTCAAGGATAGTGAAGATCATCTTGACTCTTTTACCCTGGAGGAGCTACTAGAGGCCTTGTCCCATCTGAAGGCAGGAAAAGCATCTGGACTGGATGGAATCACAACTGAGATGATTCAACACTTTGGCCCGAGAACCCTATCCTGGCTATTGGACCTCTTCAATGTATGTGCAAGGACAAACAGGCTGCCAAGTGCATGGAGGAAAGCAAGAGTAGTCGCCCTACTGAAACCGGGGAAAGATCCAAAATCCAAGAAAAGCTATCGCCCGATCTCCCTCCTGTGCATCGCATACAAGCTATTTGAGCGAATGGTTATGTCCCGCATGTCACCCAGTCTAGACGAACAACTATCTCCAGACCAGGCTGGATTCCGACCAGGACGGTCAACATGTGGTCAACTTCTTAACCTTACACAATTCATAGAAGATGGGTTTGAGACAAAACAGGTTACTGGCACAGTCTTCGTCGACCTCACTGCAGCCTATGACACAGTGAATCACAAGATCCTACTCCTCAAAGTGGCTAAAATGATAAAGAATAAGAAAATTGTAAATATTATCCAGTCACTTCTCGAAAACAGGCGCTTCTTTGTTGAAATGGATGGCCGGAAGAGCAGGTGGCGCACCCAGAAGAATGGTCTTCCCCAAGGATCAGTGCTGGCTCCAACACTTTTCAACATATATACAAATGATCAGCCTGAGTTCCCAAATATCCGCCGATTCATATATGCTGATGACCTATGCCTCGCAACACAGGATGTGTCCTTCCAACCAATCGAGAGCAGACTGACAAATGCCCTAGACACCCTTACAAAGTACTACACTAAAAACTCGCTTAACGCCAACCCAGGGAAAACACAAGTGTGTGCATTTCACCTCAACAACCACCAACCCCACAAAAAACTTAACATCAAGTGGAATGGCCAGACATTAGAGTACAACTACCACCCAGTGTACCTCGGAGTGACGCTTGATCGAACTCTGTCCTTCAGAGAACACGTGAGAAAGACCAAGGCAAAAGTGTCCACGCGTAATGCCCTCCTTGGAAAGCTGGCAAACATGAACTGGGGAACTGACCCTAAAACTCTAAGGACCACAGCATTGGCCCTCAGCTACTCAACTGCGAAGTACTGCTCAGCTGTATGGGCCCGATCATGCCATGCCTCCAAGCTAGACCCCGAGCTCAACAACGCCTGCCGGATCATAACGGGCCAGCTGAGAGCAACACCATTACCACTGGTCTACCGTGCAGCAGGAATAGCCCCACCACACATCCGGAGGGAAACCCATGCCCAAATACAAAAATACAAACAGGAAATGGACCAGAGACACCCCCTTCATGACCACAATTGCCCCAAAAGCAGGCTCAAATCAAGAAAAAGCTTCCTCACAGTAGAGAGGCCTTCACCCAGACCACTCAGCATTCTTCCGCCTGGACAAATGGGTAGAATGGGACAAGACAGCAAACGATGCCCTCCAGCCCCCAACAGAAAAGCTCCCAGCAGGCACAGACCTCAAGAGAAAAGAATGGGTGGCGTTGAACAGAGCTAGAGCAAAGGTGGGAAACACCGCCACCAACCTCTTTAAATGGAAAATCTCACCGGGCACTGAATGCCCATGCGGCCACCCCAGACAGACCATGGACCACATCCTGTCCGAATGCTCGCTGGGACCTCACTGCACCAATGCTGACCTGAGGGAATGCAACCAGACTGCCCGGGACTGGCTGACTCACTGGCGCGACAAGATATGATGATTTGGTGGGATGTGAAGACTGGTAGAGAAGGTAGCTGTGACTGTCCATTTCCTTGTAGTGTCTTGAGTCATCTTTGGGTGAGGCAAACTGCGATGTTCATGAAGGCTACGTTAGATGTGGATATCTGATAAGTTTATTTGATTGCTGGATGGAAGCTGTAAAGGGAAGTGATGAATGTGTTGAGTTGGAGTTTAGTCATCGATATATCGTTTGGAAAATTCCGGTTGGTTGCCGTCGTATTGCGAGAAAAAATGAAGCTCACCTCGAGCTTGAACACCATGAACACGGCGATGGACCCATTTTGGTGCCCATGGCAACTCCCGAGATCTGATGAAAAAATTGGCCGTTGAATTCAAAAGACTGACTCAGTAAGGCGAATGATAGCATCGACGTTAAATTTGGGTACATGGTGCCTGTCGATGAAGTATCGGATGGCTTGTAATACATCTTGATGGGGAATGCCTGTGGAAATATACCTTCGCTTTGTCGTTCAAATTGCTGATAGTAGATTTAGTTAGTATTTTACATCAACGCTAACCATCGAAGGTAATGCCATGATGGTTGTTAGTTCGGCACTAACTGCCATTGTTTCCATTCGGACGACTGTCCGAGGAACGTGGTCATTTTCCTTCCACTAGGTGTCTATTGTCAAGCTCTTATGCGAATGTTGCATTCTTTTGACTCTAGAAAAAATCACGTAATCTATAACAATTCATTTCGCAACGATTCATTTACTTCCCTATTCGCCAATATGGGATAAAAGTTGTAAATTAAACATATACATCTCGTGATATAATTAATATGTGTATACTAGAATACTAGAATTTTTAAGTCGTGTTGCTTAAGGATAGGTACTCATTTATAGCTGAATGGGGTTATATTATGTATATAATGTTCCAGGGACAAAGCATCGGTGCCAGAGGCTTTGCTGTCATTATCACCCATACAATATCTGTCTTCGCTTAAAGTCGCTTGGCTCCACTATGCAGATTTTTCATCCGTGTAATATTTAGAAATGAGTCGCTAACCAAAACGCCCAGGAGTGTGATTTTTATTCGAATAATCGTGTAAGGAGCTCAAGGCCATCAGAAGTCCCATATAGAATGGTGTTGGTCTCTTGAGGAAAATTATTATGAAGTGATCAGATTGAGTTAACCGATGTTACAGCACTTAGCTGTGATCAGGGAGAGGATGGATAAAACAGGAGTAGTGGGGGAGAATATTATTGAAAGTAGAGAGCCGTAAAGGGTTGAGTTTCTGAAAAATTGGATATTTAGTAACAAAAATGTGAAAATTAAAAAACGCTTCGGAATTCGGAATGGTATAGAAGAGTTTTCTTTCATTCTGAAACCTTCCCATTTTGCCTTTTCGTTAGTATCCTCATTGTCGAAAGTAAATGACAATGTGAAATTGAATGCAAGCTTCAATTTAATATACGAAAACAGATAAAATGGACGTTTCGGGTTTCCCATACACTACAGACGAATGAGATAATGTGGTAGTGGCGTTGTTAAGATGAATATACAAAAACATTGATGGACAGGAAATAGTATGCTCCTTTGTGAGGGAACACGAATTAAAATAGAACAATGATTTTGTAGAATTTTCTTTCATTCAGTCTAAGAGTTTAAGAGAGGGGGGGGCAGATAGGAACGAGTAAGAGAATTGGAACAAGAGAGAGAGAGAGAGAGAGAGAGAGAGAGAGAGAGAGAGAGAGAGAGAGAGAAAATCTAAAGGATAAAATGAGGCACAAAGAGATTGAAGAGGGGGATGGTTGCAAGTTAACTGCTACTGAAGAACATATATTTCTCCTCCAAATAAAAGATATAATTGTTTCATAGAAAGAGATTATTTCATGTGTGAATGCGGTTGAAAACTTTTTCGAGGGACGCCAAGAAAAAGTTTTCATACGATTAGTCTTGATTCCATTGAGAAAGATGTTAGATGGTTATGGGGTTTTATTCTTTTGGGAACACGAAACTTTTGTATTAATTTGTTATAATTCAAAGGAAAATGATAAACAGATATTATTATGTGCTCATTATTATCACATTAATTTCATCATTATTATTATGATTTGGTTATTCCATCATTGCAATACATTCCGTCGTAGGCAACGTGCACTTATTCGCAGGTCTGATAACCCAAAAGGTTATGGGTTCATTGCTGTACTCTCAAACCAAGGCAAAGTATTGTCCATTACAACAATGTTCAATCCAGCCCATAATTGCTTTCAGTCATCAGACCTGTAAAATATGTGCACGTCGGTTAAAGGACAAGGCGCCAAGTTGGCAGAACAGCGTTTTCTTAGTGGACATCAATAAAGTTGGATTTGTGGTGCGTGGGGTGGGGGATGGCGAAAGGAACACCCAGTGGAAATCAGTTCCTGTTTCATTGTGTGACAATTAGCACTGATGGTGCATATCCAAATTTGATGCGAAGGGAAAGTAATATTTGGTTTGTTTTGTTTTTTCTCTCAAGTTATGGATTGGGCTGTAACAATGGCTTCAGGGGAAACCACTCACCAAAGGGTACTTTCCCGGTTCCGCGGCAATGGAGAATAGAACGGATACAATGGAATTCGTATTAAGTCATTGGTGTCCCACTGTATATCAACTCTTTGTACATAGGACAAAACGTGTATACATAGTACTGTATTCGTAGCTAGTCAATATGCTCAAAGAGTTTGACATGGAATCCCAAACCAACAGCAACACTTAACGTTATATAGTTTGAGACACAACGCCTGTTAAAGAGCTGTTGCATTTTCTTTTCGACAGGGAGATAGTCATTACCGGTCTGATACTCATTTTACACCTAAGTGCGTGATGAAATGTAAATAAGCAGTCTTCGCTAAGCACTCAACTTTAAACCGTCCTCAGGGAGATTCGAAAGGGACTTGAACCAAAGATCTAAATTTCCCGAAGGAGAGTGCCATGCCACAACTCTACATAATCGCATTTAGAATTCTTTGTGTGTATGAAAATAAAATTCTTTTAAGCATTAGTATAAAACATTAATCAACGCATTTAGCCTCGGATTAAGAAGAGAGCTATTGATCTAAGATCTAATCGTCTCTTTTAACTCTAATGGGACCGAAATTAAAGTATATGGCTTTTTGTGGAATACTTGCTGTATTTTGTCAACAGATGAAAGAGCCATTTGTGATTAAATTTCAAAACAATTCACTTATTTTGCTTATTTTAGCCGTTTCTGTAATTCTGACTGAATGATAAGTGATTTCTTTAAAGTAAACGTTATATAATAAGTGGCTGTCTACAGCCTGGGATCGTTAAATTAATCTAAAATAAGTAGAAATGGAAAGTCTTAAAATAAAATAATACACAAATTGGACCTTTCGAATAGAAATTTTTCGTCGGATAAAAAAGCTAAATTCTTGACTGGTGAAGGAATTGTAACCAAAATAT
>NC_088363.1:58072160-58097160 GCF_034508935.2 Berghia stephanieae | reverse complement strand
TTTTCTAATTTGTCTGGTTACTGCATCACATACACACACATACACATACACACATACACACATACACATACACACACATTCACATACACATACATATACATACACACATACATATACACATACACAACGTAAGGTTACCATACATAATATAAGAGCGGGACGACTTCTGAAAAAGAAGGTAGGAAGCAATTCGTTGTATTGTCAAAATCTTCGCATTACAAATATCTGACTTTTTAAAAGTTGATGATTAAATCAATTAAATTAAATTATTTGTGCTTGCAAAAAAAAAAAGGTAACATTCGTATATCTCTACACATCATAAATCCATGACTTTACGGCTATAAAGTGTCCAAATAGCTCACTTGGTTGGTTGAGCACTCGCGTCACAAAGAGATTGGTATCGATTCCAAGTGCAGTCGAAGATGAAGAAGAAGAAGAAGAAGAAGAAGAAGAAGAAGAAGAAGAAGAAGAAGAAGAAGAAGAAGAAGAAGAAGAAGAAGAAGAAGAACAACAAGAACATGAAGAAGAAGAACAAGAACAAGAAGAAGAAGAACAAGAACAAGAACAAGAGCAGGAGGAGGAGGACGAGGAAAATGAATAGGAGAATGAGGAGAGTTTGATTGGTTGCTGATATGGGCAAAGTATTGATGGTATTTGTTTAAGTAGAATAATCTCCAGTTCTTCCCAACAGGTCAACTGCACCAGCACACAAAATTGTGAGAGCACTTAAAATAATCTGATTGGTAGAATCTGTTAATAAATTAAGATCAAACTGGTGGTCTTAAAACTATTTCGTGTTGTACGTTTAACTAAAATACTCTCAACATCCGCAAGCCGGATAAAACGTACTAACACACAAATCTATGTGTAACCTTGAACTTTTATAGACCAATTGATATACTTTAGTGAGAACTAATCATTAAAATGGCTGTCTAAAAGACAATAAAAAATAACTATTGACGTCAACGTCATACATTGTACATTACCTGCGTATCGAAGGCTTCCCCAAGATTCCCTGAAAGCCAATCCCCTTGGGCTGTAAGCCACTTCTCCTCCTGGAAGCCATCGTGACATAAACGCCTCGACGTCAGATCGGAACTTTCTTTCTTTCGTCATCTCGTACATCAGTACCTGGGCCAAAGGAAAAGATTGGGTAGGGAGGATTATTGTTCAGCATAAATAGTATGTGTCTGAGGTCTCCTTGCTCCATGTTTTCTCGTCAGCGCAAATGAGCACCTCAGTGGAAATTCATACAAACATGGTATTATCATCATCATCATCATCATCATCATCATCAACATCATCATCATCATCATCATCATCATCATCATCATTATTTATGTTATAATAATAATAATAATGATAATAATAATAATAATAATAATTATTATATTATTATTATTATTATTATTATTATTATTATTATTATTATTATTATTATTATTATTATTATTATTATTATTATTATTATCATTATTATTATTATTATTATTATTATTATTATTATTATTATTATTATTATTATTATTATTATTATTATTATTAAATTTTTATTATTATTATTATTATTATTATTATTATTATTATTATTATTATTATTACAATTATCATTATCACAATTACTATTGTTATCATTGTTATCATCATCACTATCATCATTATTAATTACTAATATCATCATCAACAACATCATCATCACATCATCTTACGGTTACACCACACGACTTGTCCGTCCAGCTCTGTGCCCAGCACCCTTCCATTTTGTCGTAGTAGTATCGCGCTTTATCCAAGTAGTATCGATTCCTTGTGGCCTTGTAAAGCCAGATAGCTGCCCATGCCAGCTCGTCCTCATCCGAGTACGACCTGAAGAAAAAGAATAAAATAAAATGACCGGCGGGTGGAGGGGAGGTGAGGTAAAATACCTTTAGAAAGATAAAGATCAAACTGTCTAAAATTAATTGGAAAGTATAAAAAGAGTAGTATGTATTTCAGAGTCATTGGGCTCGTGTAACCGGTGTTAACACCGGTGAAGCTATGTGTTCTTGTGGTGACACTCACCTTCGGAAAGAAAGGGTTCGAGTCCCGCTATGAGCAATGCATAATGAAGTGCTTAGAAGAAGAAGAAAAAAGCTCTTCACTCACATTCTCTCACTGTATTCATGTGTAAAATGAGTACCGGCCCTATAACCGTAGTGTCCGCGGGGAAATTGTGGTATCGCCTAACAGAGCGATTTGTCTCGTCCTACATGTTAAGTGTTGCTGTCGGCTAGGGACCCCTTGTAAAGCGCTTTGAGCACCTTTAGTGAATATTGATGTATATAATTGCTCAAATGCTCAATTTTTTTTTAATTGGGGGGGGGGGGGGGGGATAAGTATATGGAACTTGCATTCGTACCTGGTAATATCCCGAGACAATACGAGTAAAGACTCTCTTTCAAGGACTCAACTTTGCGCCGTCCAGATTTGGACTCAAACTAAAGACTTGACTGTTCGACGGCGTATACACAAAGCTAAATAGGAAAATGACACACACCTATAAAAGTCCCTTGCGTTTGGAATGCTGTCGGTATAAGAACCTCTGTAGTGGTCTGAAAACTCGAATAAGTCTTGAGCATGGTCCAGGAGTACTTTGGCGTAAGGCGGGTCTGAGACAAAGTTAAATGTTTAAAAAAAGGATTAGGAAGCAGATATGATTCGGAAGCAAAATTGTGAAATGGGGATGAGAGCATTTTGTAAATTAAAAAATATTGAGAAAAGTAATAATAATAATAATAATAATAATAATAATAATAATAATAATAATAATAATAATAATAATAATAATAATACAGTCGTGTGGTCTACATACCAACATCTTTGAAAACCAAATAACCAGCAGCCATTGCGGCGGATGTGTCTGCTCCAAGATCACTTCCGGGTGACTGTATAGTAAGTTTAAAGGCGGGTCTCGCCATATCCATATCTTCAGGCCGTCCCCAATACATGTGGTCCAAATATACATCACCAACCTTAAAATCGTTGAAGATATGTAAATATTTTTCAATGTTATTCTTAGATTTGTTTACTTAGTTCATTATCTCTTTTTAACCTATTTGGGGTTTAAGTTGTATTTGGACCGAAATACCTGTAAACTTCGCGTATCTATATTATAACATGTATTATTGTTTTTCGGTATTTCTAATGGCGGGGGGGGGGGGGGAGGTAAAAAAAAACAACAAAAAAAACAAATTTGATTGAGATTGTTTCAATATCTTGTCAGTCATTTAAAGGGTGTATTTACAATCCAAGTTAGCATTCGAGAGGATATAAGGTTAGATAAATTTATGTGGTCTTGTCGTATGACACTCGCCATCAAATAGGAAGATCCAGGGTTCGAGTCCCGCTTTGAGTGGCACATACTTGAGTCTTTAGAAACGACTCTTTATTCACATTCTCTCTTCATTCTCAGATGTAATATGAGTACCTGGTCGCTATTAGCGAGTCTTTGTCGGGGAAAAATGCAATATCGCCTAACATGCGTCAGTATTGTCAAACATGATAATATTTGCTGTTGGTTTGGGACCCCTTGTAAAACGATTTGTTTACGTTTAGTAGACATTGCACCGTATAAATGATAAAGCTTTTGATTTTCATTTAAACGGTTGCCACTAATTAGAGATGTTTTTTACTTTTCCATAAATTTCGTATTTCCTGATTTGAGCTTTTTTACATAATAATAATTTTAAAAACCCGCTTGTCACACTGTCTTATTTCATCCGTCAACCCGACAATATACTGTAATCTTACGGTCGTATTCTGAAAAAAAAACACGTATTAAAGAATATTGCCAGAAAAACTCATCCTTCAATTATCGATCTATAAAAATTACCCATATCTTGTCAAACTTTCAAACCTGGGGCTTCCGTGAAGTCCTACGTTAGATAGTTTTTGACAAAGTGAGGGTAATTATACTCGATCAATTTTTGAAGGACGGGTTTACTGGCCAAAATTTTAATATGGGTTTTTCAGAGTACGATAGCATATAGCCTACATTTTATTGTTTGGACAGTATTTCTCTATCAAAAGTTTACCATTAATTGGAATAAAACTGTTGCAGCTTGACGCTTGAAAAAATAAATAACGATGAAGAAATAGAAATTTCAATTTAATTCGCAAAGATAAGTAATATGGAAGTTTTAGGCTTCCCCCGTAGTAAGTCAACAAAATGAGTTGAATAACGCGAAAAAGATGAAAGTGAGGTGAGAGAATGGTGTTAAAGCTGTCGCATTTGTCTTAAGTGTCTTATTAATCGTTTTGTTGACAAAGGAAAATTCCGATCGTGCACAGCATTTGTCAACGTGAATTAAATTGAAGCTTCTATTCTACTTCTTTTTCCATTACCTGTCACTAGAAATGTTTCTTACCTGTCCATAGATTTCGTATTTCCTGACATGCGTCTTGATGAAATAGTCAAGAGGCCACTTGACACATTGTATCATTTGCTCCGTCAGCCCGGCGGATTTGTACGAGTCTCCATACTGGAGTAAGCCCCACAACAACATGGTGGACGCCGTTGCCATGGGAACACCAAACTTGACGTAATCGCCAGCTGTCAAATAAATCGCCAGAATATATGAACCCTTAAAAACTTATAGTAATAGCTATGGTTTATTTCTATATTGTGCGCAGCATCAAATATGTTACTATAACAACACAGATCACACCACAATCACGTAATAAGTTCACAATAGGAAACAAAAGTGAGAACTTAAAATACTAGTTCCACTATCATTGGAAGTGCGAAATTAGCGTTCCAGAGGACTGTATACATACCTTGTTTAAACGATCTTCTGATTTCAGAGTGATGGCATCTTATTTTGTGGTCTAAAGCTATGCTGGTCCCGTTATCCTTAGAGTCCGCCAATACAGCCTGCTACTAAAATAGTTATACCGCCTTATGATTCAATATGTAACTTATTCATTATCTTCCTCCGAAGGATTGGTTACATATACATTTTCAAGGATTTTGGAATCGGAAAAGTAAAAGATGTGCCGTCACCGCTTTTCTTTCCTGTAAACAGCGCTGTCAGGAAATTGAAAAGAAAAAGAGTAAGGAACCTTTCATACAATACCCCACTAACTTGACTAAGATAAAAGTAAGTACCTGAATATAACTAGTGACGGGTATTATAAGAGTGCTCGGAACTAGAAGCGTAGAAGGTGTGACGTAACGACTTCTCTGGCCTATTACAAATAATGATAATTCAATACGTCGAGTTTGGGTGTAAAACGAAAAAAGAATTATATATTTGAATGAATCAGCAGCTTGTGCCTCATAGCAATGTAATGTGCGACTATGTGGTCTAATGGTGTGACACTCGCCTCCGGATCGGAAGGTCCTAGTTCGAGCTTCGCTCTGAGCGGCTCGTAGTTAAACCCTTGGAAAAGGCTCTTTACTCATACTCTCTCAACATACTTAAGTGTAAAATGAGTACATGGCCGTTATCAGCGTTGTCTCTGTCTGGGGAAAAAATTGTAATATCGCCTAACAGGCGTCATGTCTTGTCAGTATGTTAAGTGTTGTTGTTGGCTGGGAACCCCTTGTAACGCTCTTTGAGTATGTTTAGTGGCTATTGAACTATAATATAAATGCTCAAGTTTGTTTTTTAATTCTTATGAAAATTACCTCACAGTGTGATATAACGATAATAATAATATGAGCTTACCATCATACCAGCCTCCCGTAAGGTCCTCTCCGTATGTCCCTTGATCAAGAAGGCCAGAGTGACCTCTCCATTTGACCTTTCGGTTTGCGGGCAGTCGTCCTGATCTTTGAACTTCGTAGAATAAGATGGATTTGTACAAGACTTCGGCATAGTTATATCCTGAGGAAGAAATGTCTATCTGGTTATTATTATTATTATTCTCCAGTTAACTGCCGTACTCTGGAAAGACTTTTTTTTAAATTTGGCCAGAATAATCGTCATTCAAATAACGATCGATTTAAATGACCCTCATATTGGCAAAAACTCTCAAACCTGGAATATTTGTTTTGAGAGCTTTTACCAAGATCACTCACTCACTCAATCCCATGACAGGATGGTCGTCGGTGGGACTTGCGTGAAGCAGAAGTTACAGTCTTCCTCCATGCCTGCCTGTTGCTAGCCCTATGTAGCAGCTCCGGAACCGACATCTCTGTCCATTCTTTTATATTGTCCAGCCACATCTTCCTTTGGCGCCCTCTTTTGCACTGGCCTTCGACTGTGCCCTGTAGGACTGTCCTGCTAAGGCTATCGTGTCGAGTATGGTGTCCAAACCAGGACAGTTATCTGCGCTTCACAGTCACTAGAAGAGATTCTTGTGGGCATGTCCGAGCTTCTATTTATTCCAGGACGTCTTCGTTTGTGCGATGCTCCGTATATGACACGTGTAGCAGTCTTCTATAGCACTTGCTTTCAAACGCCCTTATACGCCGTTGTGCATCCATTGTAAGTGTCCAGGCTTCGCATCCGTACAACAAGATTGAGAACACCAGTGATTTAATACAGTTTGACCTTTACATTAAGACTCATGCTACTTTTCCAAGTCTTTGTTAATTGAGTCATCACTGATGTTGTCATTGTAATTCTCTTTGGATTTCAATTGTGCTAGTCCCATCTTTGCTTAGTGTCGCACCAGATATTTGAATGTCGTGACCTTTTTTAGTTTTTCATTTCCCACTGTGATGTTTGTGTTGCTTTCTGTGTTGCTGTTCACCAAGATTTGTGACATTTCGGTACTTATTTCTATTCCGTATTGCGATGCACATTCAGCTAGACGGTTTGTTAAGTCTTGTAGTTCTGGTTCTGTGCCTGCCAGTAGGTCAATATCGTCCGCAAATCTTAAATTAGACAACGGGCGGCCGCCGATGGATATCGAGGTGTGGTTACCCTCCAGCACATCTTGCATGATGCTTTCAAGGAATATATTGAATAGCATCGGAGATAAGTGTCTGACTCCTACAGTAGTGTTGAAAGGAGTCCCTAATTATTGGTCTGTGTTGTTTGAGCTGCCATACAATGCCTCTATTGTCTGGATGAGCCCTTCTTCAAAATTATATTTCCTCATCACATTCCATTCATGCCAGACTCTGTCAAATGCCTTCTTGAAGTCGATAAAATTATTGTACAGCGCACTCTGGTGCTGAAGACATTTCTCTGTGAGCACCCTGCAGTTAAATATTTGCTCCACGGTACTTCTTCCTGTTCTGAATCCTGCCTGTTCTTCTGCCAGTATTTCTTCTGTTCTAGATTTCATTCTGTTATGGATTATTCTTATTATTGTTCTGTAATTCTTACATTGTTTTAAGTTCCCTGGGAGGGGTATGACGATGGATTGTGTCCATTCTTTCTGATCTAATACCTTTTGGCAGAGCATTGTTAACACGTTTATTACTTCTTCTCCGCCGTATTTAGCAGTTCAGATGGTATGTTGTCAATTCCTGGTGACTTATTAGGTTTAAGGCTTTTTATTGCTGGTTCAACTTCTTCCTTTAAAATGGGTGGGGTATCGCTCACTTCCGCTGTATGACAAATTGGACGAACTACTGAATTGCTTGTATTTAGCTCTATGTTGTACATGTCACTGCAGTATTCAGTTCATCTTTTAGTTATTTCATCTTTGTTTGTCAGCAAGTTGCCATTTTTGTCTTCGATTGCGGTGGTTTTTGGTTGTACAGATTTTGTAATTAGCCTCAGTGTATTATAGGCATATTTGCTGTCTCCCCGTTCCATTCCTTGTTCGATGTTACGGCATTGCTCCATCACCCATTTTTCTTTTGTGTTACGTAGTTTTTTCCTCACCTCTGTGTTTACTTGTTGGTGCCTTGCTTTATCTTCAGCACTAACGTGTTTCTTGCTCTTCAGGTTTCTTCGTTTATCGCAAAGGGCCAGTGTCTGATTTGCCAAGATCAGGGTCATTTAAATCGATCGATATCTGAATGACGAGTTTCCTGGCCAAATTTTAAAATACAAAACAATAAACCCGTAGACAATGGCCATAACGCGTTTCGAGATCGTTAATCTTTTTTTTAATAGTCCCTAAGACACATAAGATCTAAGGAGTCAGTAATTGTTCCTGTTTATATAGCGTTAATCAGACAAAAGTTATTGCATGCTACCCATCGATGGTACGCTAGTATATGAAACTACTTTCGGCCAGATCTAATAGACCAAGCTAACAAATCCCTGTTGGGTGGATAAAGGGATGGGGACGGGGGGAGGGGGGTGGTCAGATTAAAATTCGATTGATTCGTGTCCAAGATTTGATTATGAAGAGAATGTTCTGCCAACCGAGCTATCAGCCCCCCCCCCCCTTCCCCACCCCCCCCCCACCCCCCGGACATAGGTGTAGCAAATAATCGAACCCCTATATCATCTCAGTCATCTCATACCAAGTCGGCTGTATGGGGACGCACAATATTATTATTAGAAAATTCCTGAAACATCGTATTTTAACCTTTATTTTTTTTACATAAAAGTAAATGTAAAAACTTCAATTCTAATAATTCCCAAGTGCAATAAAAATGTATGTACATTTTTTTTTCAAACTCACGTCGAGGTAAAATTGCCAGTGGTGGTCCGGTTGTCGTCCTTACGGTCATTCGTCCTTTGACGACAGGAAAGAATGGCCAGAATCCATGTCTTGGTGCTTGGGAGAATGTCTGGTTTTCCTGGGATTGAATAACATTGGTAGAAATTAGAGTTAGAGGAGAACATAAATATTATATTATTATTAAGCTGTTGTTGCTTGTCTGTATTATGTTTATGTTTTTTTTTGTTTTTGTTTTTTGTTGGGTTTTTTTTTTTTTTGTTGTTTTGAGTTTGTTTTTGTTTTTTGGGGGGTTTTTTTCTTCCTTTTTTCGGTTTGCTTTGTTTTGTTTTGTTTGTCTGTTTGTTTTGGGGGTTTCTTGAGGGTTTTTTAAAGGGGGGAGAGGATTGTGTTTCTTGTTGTTTTTATCTTGTTTTGTGTGTGTGTGTGTGTGTGTGTGTGTGTGTGTGCGCGCGCGTGTTCTTTTTTTCTTTTAAAGGGGAAAGGAGGGGGGGGGGAGGGGGTATTTGACTTATATTGAATTCGACCCAGGTTGGACAGTCTTTGACAAGATGGGAGTCATTTTAATCGATCGATATTTGAATGACGAGTTTATTAGCCAAAATTCTAAATTTGTGTTTCTCTGATTTAGGCAGTAAAGTAAAAAGAAGAAAATGTATTGGTTTGACCATTTTTCTCGCCATTAGACATTGGCAAAAACATTATGCTAGAGACAAAAAAAATGGGGGGTGGGGGAGTTGCAGAAGGAGAGGATTGCACATAAAGTGTTGGATTGACAATGGAATAGAATGGACAAAGATGGACATTCTAACATTAATGAGAAAAGATGAGGACAGATCTCGATGTAGGAACTTTACTTCTAAAATATCATCTCGCATGTCGCATATACGACCACTTCGATCAGGAGAATGAGGTGAGGTAAGGAGGAGGCGAGGTGATCATTAAATAATTGTAAATACCTTTTTGCTTGTGGGCGTTATTATCGGAATCCACGGCCAGAAGTTGTGCTTGGTAGTAAGTTGAAAGTTTTTATGTCTTCTTTGATAGCTTAAAAATGCTGGAGTGCGAGTTGGGATAAACGGCCAAAAATTGTGCCTAGGAAGGCGATTTGCTGTGAGGGGTTGTGACGTCAGAATCAGATGGAGCAGTAACATTGAGAGGACACTGCCATGTGTCCAGGTCTGGATGTAATAATGCGAAGTTGTCATAATGGGTAGTCCGTAAATCGTATGCCTTTTCTTGGTCGAAAGAAAATTAATAAAGAATAGATGACGTTACTGTCTGAATAGAGTAGTGATGAATACATCTCCAGAGATTTGTGGTTTAATGATAATCAATTAACTACAACTTGTATTGAAAAGGCGTCATGGAAGAAAAGAATGTCCAGAATACAATGTAAAATATACCATTCTCTGAGCTCATTCTTTTCATGTGAAAAATATTCTACATACATCATCCACGACACAATATTGCATTAAAGCTCGTTCAATGTAGACGTCTATATCATAACTTTTATGATTTCCTAACATTAATCAACAATTGAATAGCCACAAAACAAGCATGTAGACTAGCAAAGAATCAAGTGTTGCACCTAGAGAAAGTTAAAGAATGATGAACAAACAGAGAGAGTCAGGATAATTATAGCGTTGTTTGACATAATATTATGCACGATTATTATCGTTACAACGATCATCACTGTAACTGTCATCATCATCATCATTATTATTATCATTATCATCAGCGCCACAATCATCACAATCACCACCACCACCACTACCATCATCATCATCATCACCATTATCATCATCATCATCATCATCATCATCATCATCATCATCATCATCATCATCCTATAATGATATATAAAATATAATATATTAATAATAATAATAATAATAATAATAATAATAATAATAATAATAATAATAATAATAATAATAATAATAATAAATAATAATAATAATAATAATAATAATAATAAATAATAATAATAATAATAATAATAATAATAATAATAATAATAATAGTACATTGCATTTGTTGACGAGGATATGCTAATGTTGAAACAGCGATGTTTTTTTAAAACACATCTTCCGAAGACCAATGCTGAACAATCATTAGCTTCATCCTCATCACCACCACACCACCATCACCACTACCACCACCCTCATCATCATCATCATCATCATCATCATCATCATCATCATCATCATCATCGAAACAAATCTATACCTACTCATATCCTATGATCAATGTTTAGTGCAGTCAATGTCGCAACTGAGAATTAATCGCAACAACAGCAGCACATGCTCCTGAAGAATCTCCTGACTCCAGCCCAAAACATCCTCTTTCTCACTTTTTCAACTGCTTCGTCCATGGTGAAAAAGTAATACGCGCAGGACTCAGGGGAAATAACTTGAAAATTACTTCAGATCTGCATACAGAAAACACGGTTGTCGTTATTGCATCATGCTTGAGCCTCTTCACCGTGGGCTTTGGCAAAAACAGAGGGACAGAGAGAGAGAGAGAGAGAGAGAGAGAGAGAGAGAGAGAGAGATGGTGGGAGGGAGGGAGAGCAAGAGAGGAAGAAGAAAAAGAAGAAGAAGAAGAAGAAGAAGAAGAAGAAGAAGAAGAAGAAGAAGAAGAAGAAGAAGAAGAAGAAGAAGAAGAAGAAGAAGAAGAAGAAGAAGAAGAAGATGAAGAAGAAGAAAGAAAGAAAGAAAGAAAGAAAGAAAGAAAGAAAGAAAGAAAGAAAGAGAAGGTCTTCTCAACCGTCAATCTAGTTATTATATTGGAATGAATCACATAAAGAAAATTGAGCTGAGGATCAAAATTATTCTCAACTCTCTCTCTCTCTCTCTCTCTCTCTCTCTCTCTCTCTCTCTCTCTCTCTCTCTCTCTCTCTCTCTCTTTCTTTCTCTCTATCTCTCTCTCTTCTTTTTTTCTCTCTCCTCTTTCCCTCTCTCTCTCTCTCTTTATCTCTCTCTCCTCTCTCTCTATCTCTCTCTCCTCTCTTTCTCTCTCTTTCTCTCTCTCTCTCTCTCTCTCTCTCTCCCTCTCTCCCTCTCTCTTTCTCTCTAGTGGGGGCACTAATTTTAACTCAAATTTTTAGTTTCATTTTTACCTGACCTCATACAATTTTGAGGCGATGAAAAGACCACGCCCCTATATATTTTGTGTTCAAGTTATTGCCTTTTATGTAAACATTTTTAAAATTTACAATTCATTGCCACGAACACAATCAAAATATCTACCTATATCTTTTATTTACGAGCCACAAAATTTGTTATATCTAGTCATAATTCTGAATAATGACAATTCCATCATATTCTTTTCTTCAATAAATCAAAAGGCTATGTGGTCTTGTGGTATGGCACTCGCCGTTTAATTGGAAGGTCCTGTGTTCGAGTGAATCCTTGGAAAGGCTCTTTACTCAAATTTTCTCACCATACTCAGGTATAAAATGAGTAACTGGTCGTTAATAGCATTTTCTCTGTCGGAAATAAAAATTGTTATATCGCCTATCATGCGCCGTGTTTAGTCTTACATGTTATTAAGCGTTACTGTTGTAAAGCGCTTTGGGCACGTTTAGTGGATATTGCATTATATAAAAACTCATGTTTTTGTTTAGTATTTTTTTTTTTGGGGGGGGGGGGGGGGGGGGGGGTTGGGGGTGGGTTGGGTTTTTTGTGTTTTTGTTTTTTTGTTTTTTTCGTTTTTTGTTTTGTTTTTGTTTTTTGTTGTTTTTTTATTTACAGTTATTCGACTTGTTGTGCATGGTTGTTTGCTCTGTCGGAGATTGAGGCAGACCAGGTTGATGTTTGTTAATAAAAGTGTTCTAGAAAATGATAACATCATTTAAATAAATCACCAACGAATATCTGGATGATGTCTTGCACAGATCTATCAGGATAATGTGCCTTTTTGAATTATCTTTCTCGGATGTGAAGTTTACAGACCGATTGAATCGACCGAAATTAGGACAAAAGTATTGAACACTTATATAGCGTAATATCTACCAAACGTGCTCAAAGCGCTTTATGAAGGGTCCCTAGCCAACAACAACAATTAACATGTAGATCGAGACCTGACACCCGTCAAGCGATATTACATTTTTTTTTCCCGACAGAGACAACGCTGTTTACGGCCAGGTACACCTTTTACACCTGCGTACGGTGAGAGTATGTGAGTAAAGAGCCTTTTCCAAGGACTAAACTAAGCACCGCTTAAGTCGCCTGGTATCAAAATATTGGCAAAACTCAAGCTAACTAGATGACGAACAAACTCGACTAGGCTACGTGGCCTCTCCTGAAATCAGGCATTCGTTTAGACCATTGGGGTTCCCGATAGCTCAGTTGGTAGAGAGCACTCACTTCATACGCCAAGAGACCTAGATCCATCCCGGGTGAAGTCTAGACTTTTTTTCTGACCACCCAGCAATGATTGGTTAGCTGTGTCTGACTGGTCTGGCCGAAAGTACTTTGCATAGACTAGCGCCATTTCCATAGGGTAGTAAGTCATTGCTAATGGCTCTGAAGGGCTACTTTTTTTTAAACCATCAAGTTACATAAGAGCTGCAGGGGTGGGAGAATATAAAGGTTATATTGTACAACTCACCAGAAAAACATCGTGAGTAGTTTCCATGATGAATGAAATACCTTTAGATGTTACATTAGAAGCGAACAACAAAAAAGTTAATATGTATATTATTCATCAAACGGGTCCATTTTCAAGTTGTAGAGAAAGTGTTTCCTTTACATATCTTTACGTTACTTTTGTAGTAGAAGACACTACATTTATAAATAATACTAAAATACTTTTTATCGCACGTTTAAACTTGTTATTTCACAATGAAAACTGAAGACGTTAACTTTACAGTTAGAGATCCAAGCATCAGAATGTTAAAACAAAGATTGATTAATGTCAGTACCAGGTATGGATGGAACGGAAGTAACGTCACTCAACTCTTTGTTATTGTTTTTAGATAGCCATTTCGATGATTACTTCTCATGAAAAGATATCAATCAGACTATAGATAGAATGCGCTTGGCCAAGGAGTTCACAACATTGCCATCCGGAAGTATAACGGACCAACACACAAACTCTGTGTAACCATGAACTTTTATAGTCTGGTTAATACAGTTTAGTGAGAACAACTCACAAACGCGGATGGCAAAAACAATAACAAAGGCCTCAGTGACGTCATCTGCATACTATCTATAGGTAGTAGGCGTTTGGCTAAGAATTTCACAACATTGCCATCCGAAAGTATAACTGACCAACACACAAAACTATGTGTAACCTTGAACGTTTATAGTCTGGTTAATACAGTTTAGTGAGAATTATTCATAAACGCGGATGGCAAAAAGCAATAACAAAGACCTGAGTGACGTCAATTTCATACTATCTATAAACGTTCAAGGTTACACACATTTTTGTGTGTTAGTACGTTATATTTTCCCTAAACGCATAGCATCAATACCATGAATAGAGGTGACGTCATTCAGCTATTTGCTATTGTTTTTAGACCGCCAGTTGTCACCACACTGCATTAAGAGATTATAAATATAACAAATTACTTTGTGTCTTTGCTATTATTGTTTTGGCGAACAGAACTGGTGAGCATATTACTGAACCGCATACCATTACGAACATAATAGTCACAAAGAACAGTATGTCGACGTTTGCTTTGACAGTGTTACCTTTTTAGAAGTAAAATTGTAGCAAAGTCAATCATTTGACATGAAAGGTATGCAGTTTCTGTCCTCAATGATGGTTCGTCTATAGGAGGAAAGGAGTTTGACGTCACTCAGCTCTTTGTTATTATTTTTAGACAGCCATTTTGGTGATTAGTTATTACTCAGTTATATCAGTCAGGCTATAAACGTTCAAGGTTACACATAGTTTTATGTGTTGGTACGTTATATCCGGTTGGCGGATGTTGTGAGTATTTGACCTAAATGCATATTGTCACTTGTATCCTAACAAACAATCACTCAAAACTGACGTGTCACAAAAGACGCCTACTCCTATTATTGCAAGCAGAATTTCCTCATTTATGTGCTGAGGTAAAACCTATAGTTAGTATGCGCTTGGCTCAGGACTTCACAACATTGCCATCCGGAAGTATAACGGACCAACACACAAAACTATGTGTAACCTTGAACGTTTATAGTCTGGTTCATACAGTTTAGTGAGAATTACTCATAAACGCGGATGGCAAAAAAAAAACAATAACAAAGGCCTGAGTAACGTCATTTTCGAAATCAAATATAACCTGAACATACTTGAATTCAAGTTTAGCTCAGGTGCAATCAAATGTTTTCTGTTAAGAGAAAGCAATTAAAACATAAAAACAAAACATAAACAAAAATACTTGATTTTTCTCTTAAAGCAGCAAAACTTAACAATCGCATTATTTCTTTGATGTATACACATATTATATTTATTATCGACAAACAAACGACAGTGCCATGGAAATACGAGCATGAACCATTCAAATAATAATAATAATAATAATAATAATAATAATAATAATAATAATAATAATAATATAATAATAATAATAATAATAATATAATATAAAGAAGAAGAAGAAGAAGAAGAAAGAAGAAGAAGAAGAAGAAGAAGAAGAAGAAGAAGAAGAAGAAGAAGAAATAATAATAATAATAATAATAATAATAATAATAATAATAATAATAATAATAATAATAATAATAATAATAATAATAATAGTACAAGATTCCTAAAAAACACGTTCTATTCCTTGTCACAAAACAACACAACTCGAATAGATAGACAGTCACTGTCATTGATTTGTTATACTATATCGCAATAGTCAAACACCACCAAACCATGGCTTGAGAATATAAAAATTATTTCAAAGTAAAAATCCCAGCCAGGTAAAATGGTTATTTTGAGCGGCTATGGGAGGCACAATCGATATTATTAACCCTCTCCTTACCGGCCAGTTTCAGAATTTTCCCCAAAATTTCACATCCACCCTACACAAAAATAGATTTTTCCTACTCAAACAGAAGATTAACAAGTACATTCTATCCATAGTATTGTTCAGCAGAATGAGCTCTACAAAACTGTGTCAAGTTTTTATGGCTATGATAAACAAATTTTCTTCAAAGTTTATGAGAAACAAAAATCTTCAGCTGAGAAAGTTGTTGGTTGTATCGTAACGAATGTGACAATTTTCCTGTTGTTGGTAAGGAGAGAGTTAAACCCTTAACTGCAAGACTGAATTTATTTGCCATACCTGTTATAACTAAAGTCCTAATGGTTTTCACGGAGACTGCCCAGTTGCCTCGAGGTTACGGCTCTCTTCGTGAAAAAGTAAAGTATCATTAATATATATATATTTGACATATATATCTATATCTTTATATATATATATATATATATATATATATATATATATATATATAATATATTAATTACGACCTTAGATGCTGTCTATTAGACATTCCATGAAAGAATTAAGATAATTCCATCAAACAAACGATCGATGTCAACTCAACAGACATCACCCATATTGTCCAAAGTGAGCTGATTATGGTTACTAGTCTTGTCCAAGGTAAAATGAAAGTGTTTGAAAGGGGCTCGAACTCGGGATGTTGAGAGTCAAAGTGCAAAGCCTTAACCACTCGGCCATCTCGCTCCCCGATATTATATCAGTCCGATTAACCAGTTAACTGTCATACTCTGAATAACAAGTATTTAAAAATTCGGCCAGAACACTCTTCCTTCAAATATCGATCAGTTTATATGAACAACATCTTGGCAAAAACTCTCAAACCTGGGATATCGCTAGGTTTTCCTTAAGTCCGAGGTTTGAGTGATTTTTGCTTAGATAGGGGTCATTTAAATCGATTGATATTTGAAGGACGCATTTTCTGGCCAAATTATTAAATACTTGTTTTACCAGAGTATTGCAGTTAAACTGGTTAAAATAAAAACGCGGAAAGTAAATAAAGGTAGAGAAGGTAACATTATAAGTCCTCTGGTAATGGGATGCGGGGTGAATATCATTTTTAAACAGTTGTTTGCATGTTCATCAAACATTCTAATTAACAAAGGCCGATGTACACTCAATATCTCGTATGGTCTTCTTATCTCTCTCTCTCTCTCTCTCTCTCTCTCTCTCTCTCTCTCTCTCTCTCTCTCTCGTTCTCTCTTACTCTCTCTCTTTCTTTCTCTCTCTCTCCTTCACTCTCTCTCTCACTCTCTCTCTCTCGTTCTCTCTTACTCTCTCTTTCTCTCTCTCTCTCTCTCTCTCTCTCTCTCTCTCTCTCTCTCTCTCTCTAAACACAAGCTCATTTGATTAAAACAAACAGTGGTTTCCACAATGACACTCCCAAATGCACACACACACACACACACACACACACACACACACACACACACACACACACAATCAGTTAACAATCCTTTTTGTTCTAATGAGTCCACTTTCGCCTTCCATACCACCTCCATCTCTATTACCGTCTTGCAATGAGCAAACACGAAAAGCTTTCTAAACAACATAAAACCACTTCGAATATTCATCCCGTAAACCGACAAACTGCTTTTTAAACAATTATTCAATCAAAAAAAATTATTTCAAATATAAATAGATTGTATAAATAATCGTCAGCTTACCATAAGGTCTTCTTTGAAGGAGGTCTCAGGATTAAAATTTTTGTCAAGTTGAAGGTAATCTTAGGTCTTAATAATAATAATCATAATAATGATAAGAAGAAGAAGAAGAAGAAGAAGAAGAAGAAGAAGAAGAAGAAGAAGAAGAAGAAGAAGAAGAAGAAGAAGAAGAAGAAGAAGAAGAAGAAGAAGAAGAAGAAGAAGAAGAAGAAGAAGAAGAAGAAGAAGAAGAAGAAGAAGAAGAAGAAGAAGAAGAAGAAGAAGAAGAAGAAAGAAGAAGAAGAAGAAGAAGAAGAAGAAGAAGAAGAAGAAGAAGAAGAAGAAGAAGAAGAAGAAGAAGAAGAAGAAGAAGAAGAACAAGAAGAAGAAGAACAAGAAGAAGAAGAACAAGAAGAAGAAGAAGAAGAAAAACAACAACAATAACAACAATAATGATAATAATAATAATCATAATAATAATAATAATAATAATAATAATAATAATAATAATAATAATAATAATAATAATAATAATAATAATAATAATATAATTAATAATAACAATATAATAATAACAATAATAATAATAATAATAATAATAATAATAATAATATTAATAATAATAACAACAACAACAACAATAATAATAAATATAATAATAATAATAATAATAATAATAATAATAATAATAATAATAATAAAATAATAATAATAATAATAATAATAATAATAATAATAATAATAATAATAATAATAATAATAATAATAATAATAATAATAATAATAATAATAATAATAATAAAAAGAAGAAGAAGAAGAAGAAGAAGAAGAAGAAGAAGAAGAAGAATTTATATAGCGCCAGTCGCCACTATCGTGTTCAATGACGCTTTAGAGCCCATAAGTCATGACAATTTTGGAGAAAATTTAATGTTACAATTTTGATAAGATGATCTATTGAATCATTTGAATTAGTGAATCCTTTCTGGCCGAAATAAACAAATGATCTTTTGTCAGTGAAGGTATATTTTAGTTTACCATCCTTTGTAAACCACTCAGGTATAATTTTCTAAGGTTTTGAGATTTTTTTTTTAAGTTGTTAAGCCCCTCACAAAATAGTTCATAACTTAATCTTACCCCAAAAGTTGTTTGTTTGTTTATTTGAAAGAATGGTAAAACAGATGAGTGTCCTAGGGGAGGGCAATTTAAATACATTACCCCCCTCAATCAATAAGTACCTGGCTAAAGATAGTGAAGGATATTATTTAGAGCTATATTCTAATATTATAGATCGCCGAAATGGAGATTGCGCTTTATGAATTGATAATTTGGCTCTTGCTGAATCAATGAACCGGTGTGAAGAGTGCATTGTGACAGGTGCGGCCATGTAGCCTATTGGTTTGACACTCGCCTTCAAATCGGAAGGTACTGGGTTCGAGTCCCATCGTTGAGTCCTTGGAAAAGGTTCTTTACTCACATTCTTTCACCGTAGTCAGGTGTAAAATGAGTACCTACCTAGACGTTAACAACGTTGTCTCTGTCGGGAAAAAATGTAATATCGCCAAATAGGCATCATGTTTCGTCATACATGTTAAGCGTTGCTATTGGCTTGGGACCCTTTGTAAGGCGCTTTGAGCACGTTTAGTGAATATTACGCCATATAAAAACTTAAGTTTGAAAACGCGAAAAAGCTTTATACAAATACTAATAGTCTACGTGTAATTAAGAAAGAAAGAAAAAAATAACTTACACACGGTCGAGAACAATAGTGAAATCCGTCACATTCGTTTTGTGTTGAATCAAGAACACATTGCAAATTGGGGTCACTATGATAAAACCACTTAACAATAACATAATTTTTGAGATGACACAGCTGTCATTTTAATGGCTTTTCTACACCGTTGGATCATACATGTGTATTCCTTTCTTTTTTTTTAAATCTTTTTTTTTTAAATTCATTTTATTATTATCTATTTTTCTATTCATTTATTTATTTATTGGGGTTTTTTTTTTCTTAGCTTGCTTCTGTTTTTTTCCCCGGTAGTAATAGTTATCAGATTATTTAATTAGGCCGTTTATGTTTTGGTTGCACAAATGTTAACATTGGCTACTTGTTATTTTGTTTTGTTTTCTTTTGTTTTGTTTTGTTTGTTTGTTTGTTTTTTTTTTGTTTTTTGTTTTTTTTGTTTGTTTGTTTTTTTTTGTTTTTTTTTTTTTTTTTGCTGCTTGGGGGTGGGAGTTAAGATAACGTTATTTTTCACTCCGAGTCAAGACTATGGATTTGAACAAGCGACTGTCTCCTACGTTATCAAATCTGGACAATTAAGTCGTGATCTCTTAGTCTTGTTTGACGCTTCAAAGCACAATCTGTAACGTTTACAAGCGATCCAAAACAGGATAAAATTATTTTAATCTATCTAGCCTTGGATTGATAAACAAGACATGGAAAAAAAATAATTGAATCATTTTTTTTCTTTCATAAGAATTGTGGACAAAGCCTCTGAAAGTATCTCAACAATATGATAACAACCACTTAAGATGTCTTTAGGGCAAAAGTTAATGTAACTTCTATCCCACCCCTCTCCTGAAAGTAACGAATTCGGTTGTTTAAATCAAAGCCATTTACACGAGTGATGTAAATGTTGCTGCTCGAAACTCCAAGAAATAAATAACAATGTAAAATTGAATGTAAGTTTCAATTCAATTACGAAAACAGATAAAATGGACGTTTCGGGTTGTTAAACGTTGTTAAACAACTCCACCATCATATTATCTCATTCATCTGTCGTGTTTCATTCATCCTGTTTGTTGATAAAGGGGAAATCTGAAACGTCTATTTTATCTGTTTTCGTAATTAAATTGAAGCTTACATTCAATTTCACATTGTTATTTATTGACATGAGTGTGAGACGAAACAGTGTATGATGAACGCCCTATTTAGGTACGTCTCTGTATGAGCTGTTTTTTCTGATGGTCATTGTGAAGCGCTTCGAAGTTTCGGCATAAGCGCTATATGAATGTACTTTTTTTAATTATTATATACATTCGCAATATATTCATAGTGAAGGAAACATATCCCTTGTCATCTAACCCCAAATGATTTGAACTGTTCTACAGTCAAAATGCAACGAACAATGAAGGAGACAGATAAACAACGAGACGAACTATACAATTGGTATGCGTTATTGTAAAATACTTTTTAGTTATAGCCGTCAGATCAATCGAACCATCACACAAGACTATGTGTAATCTTAAATGTTTATAGTCTCATTGAGAGAATCTAGTGAGAGCTAATCACCCTACTGGTGATCCTTAAACAATAATTAATAGTAGTGCAACGCCAACACCATTGATGCTATTATTACAAAACAATCACATACGTTTGTCCGAGCTGATTTGAGGGTGTGTCACAAATCTCATGTTTTGATTGCTCAAAAGTCAATCTGGTTAACCTACCTCACTAAACTAAATTTGAGCTTTTATATAGCGCAATATTGTTGGGACTATTAAAGGTCTAGATAGGCGATATCAAAAGATAATGGTAGACAGAGGAGACATGCAAGAGTGAATTTACCGTCTTGAGTGGAGAAATAAAATTCCCACACAGGGGAAATTAGTGTAGTGTGAAAGACTGATAAGTCCTATCAATTATCTTTTTGTAAGCGTTCTAATATAAAACTAAAGGCAATGTGCGGCTATGTGGTCTTGTGGAATGACACTCGCTTTCGGATCGGAAGGTCAGGGGTTCGAGCCTCGCTCGGGGCATAGTTGAGTTCTTGGAAAAGGCGTTTTACTCATATTCTCTCACCGTATTCAGGTGTAAAATGAGTACATGGCCATAAACAGGGTTGTCTCTGTCCGAAAAAAAATATAATATCGCCTTGCAGGCGTCGTGTCTTGTCTTAAATGTTAAATTTTGCTGTTGGACAAAGACCCTTGTATATTTGAGCACGTTTAGTGGATATTGCGCTATAAACAACTCAATTTAACTCAATTTAAAGCCGTAAGCACCTACAAACATTTTTTTTTAAACGCAATAGAAATGAAATAAGACAAATCCAAACAACGAAACACTAAGGGCATATATATTGATAATATACGCTGTTTATTCATTTGGCTCCGACAATTGAAAAAAAAAATTAAATGGCATTGCGCTATAAAAAATGACATTGAGCGATTCAACAATCTAGACATAAAATCATCATAAAATATTTTTAGCATTACACGAATGCACGTAAATTATATGGTGCTGGTTTAGTTGACTATCAATCACTTGTATGTAAATCCTGAAGACACCTCATCAAATGCTAGTTAATGAATTTGGAAAAGTTGACCAAGAAAACAAGTGCTTTTTAACGATAAGGAGCTCGTGAACCAAAATAAGTCTATCTTTTAAGGATCGTTGTCAACTAAACCGGTACCTGGATTGATGTAATGGCCATTATCAAATAAATCATTGGTCAATCTATGAATTTGATGATATTTCTTCTATTGTAGGTCCTTGAGTACATGTTTGATTAAACAAAATATCATGACATACTCATTCGTGTTCTGGGAAAATCAGTACAGTCACATCTCAATAATCCGAGCTCATCCGTATCCTTTTAATCGTTCGGATAATACAGATATCCGGATAATCAAAACATCACTTATCATGTAGAAACATGGAAGTAACTCCCTGCCCCCCCTCCCCCCCCCCCACCCACCCACGTCCCCCTTTATCCATCTAATCTTATCGTATTCTTGAGTATTTGGTTTATAGAGACGTGATTGTAGATAGGATATTAGACAATGGCGATAGAACTGTATCATTTGATGTATAACAGGCAATGATAATATTGATGATGATTCGATGATGATGATGATGATGATGATGATGATGATGATGATGATGATGATGATGATGATGATGATGATGATGATGATGACAAAATTTATGAAGATAACAACAGCAGCAGTGGAATAATACCTACGGTAAATAATAAGTACAACAAAATAACAATGTTTTTAAAAACAAAATGCATGTTTTTCTCATGTAAAAAGTATCACCTGGTGATGATTAAGAGTAGGAAATATAAGACAATATTAGTAACCCGGACACTCTTCTACAAAGTCAGTTAAACAACTACAAGGGTAGACTGAAAAGTCTTGACGCGGATCTTGTATTTTCAAAACTATAATATATACGAAATCGACAAAGGTATCAAAACAAAGCTCAGCTTAGGTCCTTTCTGACTATCATTTTAAATTTCAGCATAGTCGCCGTTTCCAACCACAAAGAGCCGCCAACGATGCACCAGTCATTGGAATAGGAACTAACGTGGCAAACTTCAACATAATCGAATCACCTCTGTCTGAACCTCGCCATCACTGTTTTACGGGGTCTTCAAATCTCTCTCTCTCTCTCTCTCTCTCTCTCTCTCTCTCTCTCTCTCTCTCTCTCTCTCCTCTCTCTCTCTCTCTCCTCTCTCTCTTCTCTCTCTCTCTCTCTCTCTCTCTCACACACACACACACACACACATACACTATATATATATATAATATATACATATATATATATATATATATATATATATATATATATATATATATATATATATAATAGTACACCGCACGGCCTTGTTTTCTTGTTAGTATTCATTATTATCACTTTTTGTTTTCTCCAAATTGCAAAAAAACTATCTATCCCAATTATGACGATTCTTCTTAGCACCATGGAAAACATGAATTGCTCGCCGTGCCCTTTGGTTTTGGCTTGAGGAGATCTAGTCGTCTACCCAACATCATTTGTCTCTTTAACAAAGCAGATTTTATTTTAAATTCCGATATAAATATTTTAATTCAGATATCGGTCGATTTAAGTGATATTCGGGTCTCGGGTTTAAGATGTTTTGATAAGGTTTAGGTTCATTTAAAGAAGTCTCATTGGGGTTCCGATGGCTCAGTTGGTCGAGCACCCCCTTCACAAGCAAAGGGACCAAGATGGATCCCGGGTGAAGTCGAGATTTTTCTGCTCCAGATTATCCATCATTGTCGCTCATTGACGTCCCGTCATTTTAAGAATCTGCCTATACAAGTTGCTACTAAAATAGTTCTGCGACCTAATGATTCAATAAGTAATCTTTTCGTTATTAGTCCCCCCAAGGACTGTTTACATACACACTTCCATTGAATTTGGAACTGGAAGGGTAGAATGTGTAACATCACGACTTCTCTGCCCTATTCTAATCGACCGACATTTAGAGTAAACAAATTTTGGCTAGCATGAACAAAATGTGCTTTGTCTACGTTCGATAGAAATGACCACTTGATGCATTTTAAACATTTTTACTGTTTGACGAGGGTTCAAGACTGTTGACCACAAGCAAGCTGCGGCAGGCACCATCTTAGATGTCGGTGGTATCATCGGCTACGGAGATGTCACATCACTTGGAAGGCATTGTGCTGTCGTAGCTGGTCAGCCTGGAGCAATCCTAGCATGCTAGATGGATCACGTGACTTGAACCGAAGAGATGCCAAGGCGTCTTCAGACTGGCATTTGTCGAATGAGCCTGAAAAAAATGAATGAAAGAGTAATTTAGATAAGTAGGTTCCCCCCCCCCCTATATCTCTCTCTCCTTCTCTCTCTCTCTCTCTCTCTCTCTCTCTCTCTCTCTCTCTCTCTATCTATCTATCTATCTCTATCTCTATCTCTCTCTCTCTCTCTCTCTCTCTCTCTCTCTCTCTCTCTCTCTCTCTCTCTCTCTCTCTCTCTTTCTCAATCGTGGGTGTGATTTCAAGTCTCTGTGCATGCCTGACTGGATATAGGTGCGTCTTTGTGTATGTCTATGTATGTATGTTTTGTCTCTTTTCATTTGTCCATACTTTTATTTTGGCGAGAAGGAAGGGAAGTTTTTAATTATCTTTTCTTTTAAGGTAGTTTTTTTGTGTGTTTGTTCGTTTGTTTGTTTGTGATTTTTTATCTTTTATTTTTTCTTGTTCAAAAAATAAATCAACTCATTTTATTACATCCTTACTACCTGTCATACTGTATTACCATATGGATTGTGTATGAGTGGTAGAACAAAAAAAGATTTGAAATATAGAGTATGGAAAAGTGCCAGAAAAAAACAGAGAATACAAATATCAGAGTGTCAGAGCCAAACTCGTGTGTGGCTGGCTGATTTAGTGGCTAGTGGGACCGCTCGCTGATCTCCTCCCCCCCCCCCCCCCCCCCTTCTCAATACATCAGCCAGGCCGAGAGTCCCGTTTCTGTTGGATCCCGAGCTTGTTTCTGACGCCATGATATTGTTATTCTCTGTTATTATAGTTATGTGACCTTATGATTCAATAAGTTATCTTTTCATTATTAGTCCCCCCCCCCCTTCACCCCAGGGGTGCAAGGGTCTTGATATAAATGGAAATTTAAAACCTATTGATCATGCTGAATCGCATAAATAAATACTCGAATTTCATAATCATCTTTTTTTTTTTTTTTAACTCTGATAGTTCAGTACAGCTAGTGTTATGGCCTTACCAGTCTGTGAGACAAAAGTAGGTCTGGTTGAATCGTATGAGTAAGGGGTGGAATAGGAGGTCAAGGGAGTGAGCTGGCTACGCGGGGTCGGGGCCCAGGTCGATGTGTAGGAAGCGTTGGTCAGGTTAGTGTAAGTTGGCATCTGAAAAAGAAAGTATAATAAATTTGATTCGATAAAAAGAGTTTTTTTGTTGTTGTTTTTGTTTTTGTTTTTTGTTTTTTGTTGTTGTTTTTTTTTTGGGGGGGGGGGTTTTGTTGTTTTTTGTTTGTTTTGTTTTTGTTTTGTTTTTTGTT
>NC_088363.1:58052160-58067160 GCF_034508935.2 Berghia stephanieae | reverse complement strand
TTGTTTTTATTATATATATATATATATATATATATATATATATATATATATATATTATATATATATATATATATATATATATATATATATATATATATATATATATATAAAGGAAATGGTAAGAGAGATCGTATAAATAAATGCAATTCATTTATCACGCTTCACTGTTCGACGAGAACGCTAAGCGAAGAGAGGTAACTGTGCAAATAGGATGGCTGCTATAAGCTGTAAGGAGTTATCTTGCATGGTGAATTGTGAATGGTCGGGAACAATCTTAATCGGTTCAAGGTTGTATAGGCAAAGAACGTTTCGGGTTATTAACGCTTTATCAATAGTAAAGCTGTACCAGACATGCCATTGAAATTTAAATATCAAAACGACAACTTAATTCAAAACGAGAACAAAAAATAACAACATTTATTTCGTCCAAAGAAATCGAGTAAATCAAATGCAAAAATATTCATAATTGCCAATTATGTCTTTCTCAACAAAAACTGTATACAACAAATGCATTGAATGTACAAATTTGGTTATGTGTCATTTTTAAGAGAAACACAAAAATTATTTCACACACGGACAGGTTCAGTTATGAGCCGGTCACACCAAGCATCCAGATCACGCTCATACAATCGATGATTATTTTTTTTCTCCCTGCTCAAATGTCTTTTTAATTAATGAAATATGATACCCACTCACGTCTCATCCATACAAAACTTTCTTTTCCCCTAAATAATGTTGTTATGATTTCCATTATTCTTATCATTTAATCCGTCTTCCCTATTAAAACTCTACCCCGTAGCACTTTTCAAGGTGTGGGCAATCCATTTTGGAGGAATTCTCCACTAAGCAAATTTGTCCTTAGAATTCAACGCGCGCGGAGGATTAGAGTCAGGGTTTGACGACCCCCTAGCGACAAGTAATAAAATCCCCCCGCATCCTTTTAGCAATTCACTAGTGTTTAATCCTTTCGTTCACCTATCCATTAAGGCATCTATCAATCCACTTATCCATCTGCCAACCCGTTCGAACACCTTTTTTTTTTTCTTCTTTTTTTTTACATCCATTCTTTTTGTGTCCCCATCCATCATCAACCTTGTCCCTCGCTCATCTATCCGTCGAATTATTTGGATTGTCTTTGATCTATCCCTCTCGTTCCTGGTGTCGTTGAATGAGAACCTGGCTCCTGGCAGTGATGGCTCTTTAAAAGAGTTTGTACAAAACGTATCGCTGGTGAATAAAACAGTGTATTTTCCCTATACTATGTTATGTGGCCACAATTTGCCTAAAACAGTATTACGTCGGACTAGACTGGTTTACGTAGGATGCTGAAAAAATATGGACAAAAATTGAGTCTTTGAATAAGTTTTTTATTTCTTACTGAGAAGAAAGACTCTATTTTGTGAAATTGACAAAAGTTGAAAATTCACATTTCTGATCATTTTTTTCTTTTGAGCGCGGGGGGGGGGGGGGGGGGGGGTGTCTGGTTAGCTCCACAGAAATACCGTTTTGAGTCAATGGATTATAATATTATAATATGATTTTTATTTATTTTTATTTTTTGGAACTCTCTCCCATCACACTATGAGATGTTCTGATTCGTTGACAACTTTCAAAATCTCCCTTAAAATTTGTCTTTTTACATCATAGGTTGCTAAACTATTATCATGTTCTATTGCTGTTAACTTGAACTCGTATCATTATAGTCACCTGGAACAACTACAAAAGACATCTAACTTCTACGTCATGGCACAAGACCGAAGGGCTAGAGCTCAGGTGGTCGCTGGTTCGGATAAGTAAGTAAGTAAGAACTCGTATCATTTATTTATCCAGCTACATTTGTCTAACTGTAAAATGTATTGTTATATAACACTGTAAAGGGCTTAGAGTCTGTGTCAACGGGGAGAAGCACTATATAAATGCCATTTATTATTATTATTATTATTATTATTATTATTATTATTATTATTATTATTATTATTATTATTATTATTATTATTATTATTATTATGTGACCGATCGCTTAAAACAGTGTCATGCCGGGACGATCAGAAGGTTGTAATTTTTAATTTTAAACTCAACTCGTATAATTTGTGTTGAAATAAAATTAAATGCCTTCATTAAGTAAAAGTGAATTTTGCTTTTACAACTTTAACAGAAACAAAACAAACAAACCAAAAAAAAAACAAAAAAAAAAACATCTTAATTTTCCTAAATCTTGTTAGTTTGAATGTAAACACATCTTTTTTCCATCCTGTTCAGAAAATTCGATTAGACTAGATTGTGGCCCCATGTAGCGTTATAGGGGTGTGCAGAAATATCCACGTGTTTTGTTTGATTTATCTTGTTTGTTTGTTTTTTGTTGGTTTTTTTTTTTGTTATTGTTGTTTTTGTTGGGAGCTTTTGTTTGTTTGATTTGTTGTTTATGTTGTTGTTTTTTTTTTTTTTGTTTTTTTTGTTTTTTTGGGGGGAATTTTTTTAATGTACGTTTTGGGGTGAACGGTAGGCTGTTTCCTTGCTCCGTCATCTTTTCCTTTATTTATTTATTTATTTATTTATTTATTTATTTTTTAAAATATGTTTGCATGTTCTTTCCATTTTCTTCCTTTTTCATTTTCTTCCGCATTCTCCTCCTTCTCCTCCTCCTCCCGTCGCTTCCTCTCCCATTTCTTGCTTCTATTCTGTTCTCCTCCTTTACCCACTTCTCCTGCACTCCCTCCCTCCACCTCCCTCTCCTCCCCTCTCTCCATCCTTCTCCTCCTCCTCCTTCTCCTCCTTCTCCTCCTCCTCCTCCTCCTCCTCCTCCTCCTCCTCCTCCTACCCTATTACCACCACTACTACCACTACCTACTACTACTACTACTACTACTACTACTACTACTACTACTACTACTACTACTACTACTACTATACTATACTACTACTACTACTACTACTACTACTACTACTACTACTACTACTACTACATACTACTACTACTACTACTACTACTACTACTACTACTACTACTACTACTACTACTACTACTACTACTACTACTACTGCTACTACTACTACTACTACTACTACTACTACTACTACTAGTACTACTACTACTTCCACTACTGCTACTACTCCTACCATTACTACTACTACTACTACTACTACTACTACTACTACTACTACTACTACTACTACTACTACTACTACCACCACCACTACTACATGACATGTACTACTACTACCACTACTACTACTACTACTACTACTACTACTACTACTACTACTACTACTACTACTACTTCTACTACTACTACCATCACTACTACATGGCATGTACTACTACTACTACTACTACTACTACTACTACTACTACTACTACTACTACTACTACTACTACTACTACTACTACTGCTACTACTACTACTACTACTACTACTACTACTACTACTACTACTACTACTACTAAAACTACTACTTACTACCACCACTATTCTCTCCACCTCCATTGCTCATCTTCATCCTCCTCCTTCTTCTTCTGGATATGAAACTCCGAAACAAACAAAACGGGAAAAAAAAGGAAAACAAAAAAAAAAAAAAAACTTTGAAGCCAAACCCCCGAAAATAAAGATTAAGACGCAAGCTCATATTACAAAGGCAACTCCTCTAGCAGGGGGTCAGAGATCGGGTCAATCACTTCCAAAGAGACCCCTGACGGAGATCCCTTCAGCACGCCAGGACAGAGCGTATTGCGGTGGAGTTCCGCTTCATGTGTCGTTATGGAAAATTTCCAGTGTATGTAAAAATAGGATAAACAGGGGTGTATTAAGCCTGCACGGGTCTATTCTAGCAGAATGGTAGGAAGATCACACCCCGATTGTCAGCCTACGTAAGGGTAGAAGGGTTGTTGTGAATATACATCATCACGGCTGAGAAGACAAGGGATAAACAAATCTTTTGTTGACGGAGAAGTCAGTTGACTAATGCGGCGGAGAACAAGGGGAACCCGAATTAAGACTGTGATTTATCATATATATTATATTATTCTGTCCGTGAATGAAACATCCCAAGCAGGGGACTCGGAGAGCGGGGGAGGGAGAATCTTTTAATATAGAGGTGTCCCTGGGGTGATTCTTCGCATTGGTCACCTCATGCGTGAAATTTCTCTCTGCTCTAAAAGGAAAGCATGAAACCATTTATCAGGCTCTTTCATCACAGATACGGAGGCTAAAGAATCATAAACTACAACATATCAAAGATCTTGAGAAAAACATTAATGTTTTTTTAATATCTTTTTGAGACTTCGTCATTTTCGGTTTTGGAATCTGATTATTTTACTGTGTCTCTCTATCTGTCTCCTTTTCGGATTTTAATGATTAAGCGACCAGGCGTAAATCACATACATAATTTAAAGCCGTTTCCGCGGTTCGCGGTTTGATAGATGTGGTGTTGTGTTTCATGTAAACAACGGCTAGAATTATAATATAAAACGGACGGGATTAGACGACTTGGGTGTATATTTATTCATAAGAACATATTATGGGCTCAGCTCCATTCAGCCTTATTCTCGTGATTAAAAAAGATATTTAGATAAGATAAGATCAGATGAGATTTTGAAGAATGTCCTCATCAATCTGTTGAGATTTGTTACGGGAGTCCAAATACACGACATCTGTGACAACCTAACATAAAGAAAAAAATAGGGCCAGATTTTCCACCATATTATAAGACCAGACCGACGAGCACATATTTGCAGGTCTAATAACCCAATTCTTTATGGGCTCATTGTTGTAATGGAAATCTTTCTTTTTTTTAATGACACAAAATATTGTTCATTACAACATAAGTGGGTTCGGATGTCAGACCTGCATTTATGTACACGTCGGGCCTTCGTCTCAAAACGGTAATAAGGTCAGAACGAGCAAGGTGATGGAAATTCTATTCATTGTCACAAATATGAAACCTGGGGTCAGTTAATGTGGAGAATAGGGTAAATACTATTTCTCATATTGAATAACACTAGAGATTCCCGTTTTTTAATTATCATATTATTCACTTTTTAGGGCAGTTTTCATTTCGACATTATACCGTTTTGAGACGGTGGAAGACGGACAAGGAATGGAAAGAGAAGAACAATTGGAATAATCCATCATTCTTTTTCTGGTCCATGTCAAATATAAAAAGTCGGATTTTTCTTCTAAGTCTAGGTACTGAGTGATTGAGAGAGAGAAATAGAGCGAGGGGAGGGGGTAGAGTGAAGAGAGAGAGGGGGGGGGGAGAGAGAGAGTGAGAGAGAGACAGAGAGAGAGAGAGAGAGAGACAGAGAGAGAGAGAGAGAGAGAGAGAGAGAGAATGCGGCTATGTGGTCTTGTAGTATGACACTCGCTTTCGGATCGGAAGGTCCTGGGTTTGAGCCTCTCTCGGTGCATAGTTTAGTCATTGGAAAAGGCTCTTTACTCACATTCTTTCACCGTAGTTAGATGTTAATTGAGTACCTGGCCGTTAACAGCGTTGTCTCTGTTGGAAAAATTGTAATATCGCCTAACAGATGCCACGTCTCGTTCTACATATTACATGTTGCTGTTGGTCAAGAACCCTTTGTAAAGCGCTTTGAGCACGTTTTGTGGATATTGTGCTATAAAAAAAAGCTCTAGCTCTAGAGAGGAGAGAAAGAAAGAGAGTGAGGGGGAGGAGGGTGGCGGATAACAATATATATAAAACTAAACCTAGAGTTCATCTTTGTTGATATGTGTCACAGTTAATGTATGTGGATATTATTGAATGCATTCTACTACTTAAATGACAGGCTTACCCAGCAGAAAAATTATTTTTTTAAATCAAACAAGCTCTCTACAAAACAACTTTATGTTCTTCGTTTTTCCTTTTGGGGCCCCGATAGCTCAGTTAATAGAACACTCACGCAAAGGGACCGAGATCGATCCCGGGTGCAGTGGAGTTGGTTTGGGGTTTTTTCCAGTCACCCTCACTCCTGTCCACCCAGCTGCGACTGGGCAACTAGGTCTGCTAGATCTGACGGAAAGTATTTTGTGATAGACTAGCGTCCTAAGTATTTTGTTATGTCCATTTAACGCTTTGGAAACCGGGATAAATTCCAGTGGCTCTGAGGGCCTTTTTTTCGTATATAAACATTCATAATGTTGTAATCCATTCATCTATTATGTTTTGCATACGCGTTATCTTTACGTGTTTTCTTTTATGTGGTTATAATCCACCTTGGATAGTTATGTTGTGTTCTAGCTATGTTCTGTTTCACTTATCGTGTTTGTTGTTAAGATCGTCGCAATCTCCTATTATGATAATAAAATACTTGTTTAACAATACATAACCTTCACACACTGAGGATTGAAATTTGAAATTTGAATTTTGATGTTATTTTATCATTATTATTATTGTTATAATTATCATTATTATTCGAAAATAAAAAGAATTTGATAATGATATTTTGATACTTGTGTAGTTTTGTTTGTTACAACATACACTTTGATGTACAGTATGTAACCCTATTACTATTACAATCAAAATATCATCAAAGAAAATTATTTTTTTCACAGCAAGAGTTCCGTAGTCACGCTGCCTACGGGTCTCAGTTTGATGTGTTCTATTGTCATCAAGACATAACACAGCACGATTTTGCACCATAATCGGATATGGTTGACATATCAAATAAATCGCATTGTTCACCAGTTAACTCCCGTGCTCTGGAAAAATATCGTATTTAAAAATTTGGCCAGAAAATTCGTCCTTCTGATATCGATCGATTTAAATGACCCTCATCTTGGCAAAAACTCTCAAAACCTGGAACAAGGAAGTCTTCCCATTTGAGGGGTTTTTTTCCCCCAAGATGAGAGTCAAAGATACAAAATATCGATCGATATTTGAAGGACGAGTTTTCTGGTCAAGTTTTTAAAATTGAGTTTTTCCAGAGTACAGCAGAGTTAACTGGTTAATTGCATTGAATGAAAAGCTTAAAAAGGGATGGTAATCGCTGTGCATCAAGTTCAGATTTTATAAGAATATTTGGTTCGTTTTGAATCAAATTTAACGATTTTACGTATTGCGGTTTATTTATTGTTGAAGTCTTGGATATACTATATTATAAACATGCAATAAATTAAAGATATCATGTTTCTGAGAAATTACAATGTATGAATTAATGACCGTTTAAAGATGAAAAAAGAGGGTTGGATATGTCATGCTAGACGAGAGAGAGGCTACAATTTACTTACTTGCGTAGCTTCTGCTGAAATTAGATCTAGATGAATTCTTATTATTAATGGATTTATTCATTTATTTGTTTATTATTTGTTTATCGATTAATTTATCTAAATTATAATTTAGTCATTTCTTTATTTCATTATTTTTATCTCTTTGGGGTTTTTTTTTTATTTATTTATTTATCTATTTATTTTTAATTATCTATTGGAAGCGTTCGAGATAGAAGATCCGTATCTGTCTATAATTTCAAAGTTTACCAAAATCAGCTTTATCCATTTATAATATATATATATAATATATATATATATATATATATATATATATATATATATATATATATATATATATATTAATAAAGCCGCTTTTGGCTGTATAATTTTATATCTAAAAAAAAAAAAAGAGAATTTTCGCAGAGATCAAAACTGATAAGAGTTATTTATTTTTAGAATAATAAATTTTTTGAATGAATAAAATAAAAACATTTTAAAAAGATATCCCTTGGAGCCATAAAGCTCATAAGTGTAATGTTAAATGGACATTTAACAATTGCTTGTCAAGGACAGTTTATCAAAAGGTACTTTCTGTTGTGCAGAGAAGTTTGAAAATGAGTTGTTGTTTTTTTGTTGTTTGTTTGTTTGTTTTTTTGTTGTTTTTTTTTTGGTTTTGTTTTGTTTTTGTTTTTTTTTGTTTTGTTTTTTTAATTGACTCAATTGGGCTCAAATCAGGCCTCTCTGAGGTTTCAGGCAAATGCTCTACCTGTTGAACTATCGGAATGCACCCTTTATTACAATAGATGCTATCAAAACAAAGAGGAGAAAAACGTGGATGTGCTAAGTGAAGTAGAGAGCGGTGTGGGGTTGGGGAGGGAGGGGTGGCTGTATGACGCCCGGGATCGGAAAATTACACATAGAAAGGTGAAAATGGAAAGCCTTCTGGTGGAGATAATACAAACAATGGACGTTTTGGGTACAAATTCTTTGTCAGCAAAATAATAAACAAAGTAGGAAAGTTGAAAACAATTCAAACAAGGCAAGGTAACACATGAGAATCGAACAGTCCAAAAATAAAAGGATTTTTTGTTTCACGCTACAATTTTCACAACATTTTGCTTTATTTGTTTTGCTGACGATGGGTTTGAACCCGAAACGTCAATTGTTTGCACTGTTTCCATCAGAAAGATGTGCAAAGAAAGGGATTTTTAGAGGGTGGGACGAGAATGGGCGCGGGGGGGGGGGGGGGGGGAGAGGGAGGGAGGAGTGAAGGGATTGTTATTGGAAGGACCAACCATGTCAATTATACCCTGACACAATCAGTTTTACGGTAATGTTCGATGCCAATGTCACAGTAGTTTTACGGTAATGGTCATACCGTCCCACCCCCTCCCTCTCCACGGCCACAACCCGCCATTGGGAGGAATGTCGTCACAGGTATCCCCGTCAGTAAAAGGCCACGTTCTATTCATCTAGTGTTACTACCTCTTTGTTATCCTCCCTGGTTTTCGTCACTGGTCAGATTTATAACACCAATAACACATATTATCTGTTTTATATTCCATGTTTACTGTTACCATCCAGCCTTAAAACTCCATTAACCACTAAACTGCCTCCCTTACTCTAGAAAGACACGTATTGAATAATTTGACCAGAAAACTCGTCCTTCAAATTGATCAATTTAAATGACACTCATCTTGGCAAAACTCTCAAACCTGAGTCCTCGCTAGTTTGATACGAATATTTTTGTATTCGTGGATAGCTCACACGGTAGAGCCACGCTCTCACCTGCCAGGCGGAGTTGTCGTACCAATAAGGCCGCAGGTTCAAACCCCACCACCGCCGCGAAAATTGTTATTCTCTATTGTCTTCTGGCACTTTTCTACTCACTTCATCTCTTGTTGTTACCAACATAAGTGCCTGCTCCACTCACTTTTCTGAATTAAAAATTCACCCCATATACCGGAGCATCCTCAATGTCTCAATCGTTTCTATGTTATATGTTTGTGTTATTAAGCTATTAAGCTTAACTGCTGGTCAAGTAACTTCGCGATGGTTGTGTGGCGAGCGAAGCCGCGGTCTCCAGAAGTGGGTGAGAGAGAGCTCTAGAAATGACCTGAGTTTGATACGAATATTTTTGTATTCGTGGATAGCTCACACGTAGAGCCACGCTCTCATCTGCCAGGCGGAGTTGTCGTACCAATAAGATCGCAGGTTCAAACCCCACCACCGCCGCGAAAATTTTAATTCTCTATTGTCTTCTGGCACTTTTCTACTCACTTCATCTCTTGTTGTTACCAACTTCCTTAAGATCCAGGTTTAAGAGTCTTTGCCAAGAAGGGTGTCATTTAAATCGATTGATATTTGAAGGTCGAGTTTTCTGGCCAAATTTTTAGATACGTGTCATTCTAGAGTACAACGGTACAAGTTAACTGGTTAACACCATACCTAATACAAGGACAATCACCCCTTATATCACCGTCTTCAATGGTGAGAATAATAATATGAATAAAATATTATAAAAGTTTCAGCTAGTAATCACAAAGGGAATTTCTAAATAAATTTTATAGAACCTCATCATAATAACCTTTTCAGCTACTGAACTTCCAGAGAGCCTAAATACAGTACTAACTAATAAAGGCTCTCTGATAATACCTAATTCTTAAATTAATATAAGCCTGAAATTACGATGTTGTTAAAATAAAGAGGTAAGGTCAATGACAAGTCATGAGCAAGAAAAGGTCTATGTCTCAGAGTAGTCAGTCCTTCACAGCCTTTTGCCCATGGAGCTTTTTTTTAATTCATGATGAAAGATAAATTAATATTATGGAGATGTGCCAGGTGAAATCAGAGAATAAAATTGTCAGAGATCCTAACCTGAAATGATACGACACCTCTCGGTTTTGACGACAGCAAATCGCAAGTGTGACTACCCCCCCCCCCTCCTCTCTCTCTCTCTCTCTCTCTCTCTCTCTCTCTCTCTCTCTCTCTCTCTCTCTCTCTCTCTCTCACTCTTTCGCTCTCGGGAGGAGGAGGAGGAAGAGAATGAGAGAAAGGAAAAGAAAAGAAAAATAATTTAATTAAAAAAAAAACAAGATTAACAACAACAAAAATATGTTTTTAAAAGCAACAACAAACAAACGCAATGCTTACAGCCCCGTACTCATTCACATAATATTATGAGTCACATGGGGTATTGTGTGTAACGGACACAACCTCGCTATCACCCATTCGGACGTTAAACATAATTTATCTTTGTTTGAATCTATTAGTGTATGGAAATAAGATGCTTAGGAGTTGTAGGCCCAATCGTTGATTCATAGAGCAGTCCGAGCCCCTGTGGTGTAATGATAACACGTCTGACCGATAATCAGAAGGTCTGAGGTTCGATCCCCAGTCGAGGTAGGATAATTTTTTGGGATGTTTATTTTTTTTGTCTTGTATTTTTCTTTCTTGCTTTGTCTGGCACCTTTCATACACACTTCCTCAGATACTTCGTGCATTTGTTTATTATAATAATTAATTGATTCCTGACATTTTGCTGTGCTTTGTAATGTATCCGTTTGTTCTTTTTTAAAGAAAATTGTTTGTTTTTTTTTTGTTTTTGTTTTTTGTTTTTTTTTTGTTTGTTTTTTTGTTTGTTTTGTATTTTGTTTGTTTGTTTGTTATTTTAAGTAAGAAGGGAACTGTTTATGGTTTATTAGTATGTCCGAAACCATGCTTAATTCGATTACGTGTGTTTGCATTTGTGTGCGTGTGAATATGTGTGATTGTGCATGCGTATGTTGGTGGGGTTTTATTGTTGTTGTTTAATGTGTATGTATGTGTATGTGTGTGTGTGTGTGTGTGTGTGTGAGCGTGTGTCGGAGGGCGGAGAGGGGTTTCATCATCATAAATTTATAAGAAGGATGGACAAAACCCTTATTTTTTAAATAGATAATAGAAAATTATTTTATCACTTACCATCAAGTCTATCAGGGTCAGCACGGTCAATATCATCGCTCCTCCTCAAATGGGCGGGGTCTACGATAGCTCCACCCCCATCGACCATGCCAGCGTCATGCACATCCTTTCTTTCGTCGTAACGTGAGCGGAACACACGTGACATGGAGCTCACATTAGGAATGGTTTGATCGCACACGGGAGTGTCCTGAAAAATAGAGCGGCGTGCCAAGATGAGAAAGGGGAAAAATGTGTTTGTTTGTTGTTGTTTGTTTTTGTTTTGTTTTGTTTTGTTTTTGATGTTTGTTTGGTTTGGTTTGATTTTTTTGTGGGGGTGTGTTTTTTGTTTGTTTGTTTGTTTTTTTTTGTTTTTTTTTTGTTTTTGTTTTTTTTGTGTGGGTTTTTTGGTCCTTTTTTTCTTTGGGGGGGGGGGGGGGGGGGGGGGCAGAGGGTATTATTATAGTGCAAACATTTTAGGAGAAAATAAATAATGACTATGACCATTTATTAAGCGCATTGCCGGGTGTTTGCAAAGCTCAATGCGGTTCACAATACCTCATGATTTATTCCTTCAACAAGCTATGATTGGGTAGCGTGGTCTGTAAAATATGGAGGAAAGTACTTTGCGATAGGCTAGCCTCCCTATATCCCCTTCAACTTAGTCTTTCTCTTGTTCTTTTAATTGTAAAAAAAGCTACAACTATAAATAGGAGCAGATGGAGATGAAGATGGCTAGGACATCAATGTCGCCAGAATGGGGGCAACTGCTCTGCCAAGAATAACACTCCACTGGACGGCTGGTGGTAAAAGACGAAGAGGGAGATCCAAAGAAACCAGGAGAAGATCTATGGATAAAGAAGTTAAAGAGGCTGACCTAGCCTGGATCAACATCGGTGTCCATGCCATAGAGAATACGGGACTCCTAGTAGTCTGTGGACCATGCTGTCAACAGACAGAAATGTATGTCTTGAAGTAGATGCCTTATGCTCCCTGTTTCTCGATGATGGTTTAAGTAGTAGGTAGTTTAATAGAGGCTGACCTAGCCTGGAACAATATCGGTGTCCATGCTGCAGCCGACAGACAGAAATGGAAATCTTGATGTAGATGCCTTATGATGATTAAGTAATAAGTAGTTTAACTCTCTTCTTACCGATCATTTTCAGTATTTTCCCCAAAATGACAGGCTTACCCAGCAGAAAAATTGATTTTTAAAAATCAAACAAGCCCTCTACAAAACAACTTTATGTTCTTATTAATTAAACAAAAATCATTCTTCAAAGTTTGTGATATACAAAATAAATCTGAATAATAAAAAAATGTATATTGTGTCGTAACAAATGTGACGATTTTGCTGTAGGTGGTAAGAAGAGGGTTAATGGAAGCTGCTTAACCTGGAATAACATCGGCGGTGTCCATGCTGCAGTCGACAGACAGAAATGTATGTCTTTAAGTAGATAGATGCCTTATGCTCCTATTAGTCGATGATGATTAACTGTAGTAAGTAGTTTAATGGTAAGTATCTAGAATTTTTTTAACTATCCCATTATTTTCTTCCTTTTTATTGGCGCTGAAATTTATGACTTAAATTACGTGTCGTAAGCGCCTTAAAACCCTTGAAAAAATAAAAGATATCCAAAGGGTGACAAGCGATGTGTGACCACCGTATCAAACCGGTTTTATGTCGGAATGACCAAGCAAGGTACTCTGTACTAGAAATTCAATCAATATTCATAAACCTAAAACTTGGGGTTAGTTTCTCGTCATCAAAGTGAAGAATAAATACTTTTTTTCTTTTTCATTGTAAATGATTCGAAGTTTATAAATTAATCACTAGGTCTATTTCATTTTTTAATTCACTTTTCGAGGTAATATTCACCCGACATAAACTTTAAAACCTGGGTCACACAGTGACCGGAAACCGGAATAAGCTCCTGCTCCATGGCCTAATGGCTCTGAGGGACCGGTTCCCAGCCATACAGTGTTCACATGATGTTACTAATAATAAATTATCCGCGGAGAGGGGGGGGGGGGGGGGGGGGGGCAGTCGTCATGTACTTACGTTGTTGTGACTAAGGTGGGGTAGTTTATGTCCCAGTTCCCACCCATGGAAAGAACTAGTCTGGTTATCCCTCTTGATGTCGGAGACATCCTCCTGAACGGATGTTCCATCACCGTTGCTGGAAGGTCCTCTGGGCTTACTGCCTCCGATGACTCCTGGGCGAATACTGCCCGTCTCCTGGTAACGCTGTAGAATCTTGGACACACAGCTGGATATAATGGAACATTGGTAGAAATGTATAATTATTATGGCACATGTCCACGAGTTTATCATACTCAATAATGTTTCATAATGTTCCATTTACTCCCTCAAACCCCCACCCCGCCCTCCACCCCCATCACAACACACACACACATACACACACACACACACACACACACACACACACAATGCTATAATACCACCGTGCTCTGGAAAACACATATTTAGAAATTTGACTGAAAAACTCGTCCTTCAAATATCGATCGAATTAAATGATCCCCGTCTTAGCAAAAAAACTTTCAAAACTTGGACTTCCCGAAATGCGTTCTTTAACCTTTTTTGTTGGTTTTTTTTTCTTGTTTTGTTGTTTTTTGTTCTGTTTTGTTTTTGGTTTGTTTTTTTGGGTTTTTTTGTTTGTTTGTTTGTTTTTTTTTTTGGTTTGTTTTTTTTTTTTGTTTTTTTTGTTTTGTTTTGTTTTTTTTGGGGGGGTTTTTTGGGGTTTTTTTTTTTTTTTTGGGGGGGGGGGGGGGCTTCAATGTTCTTTTTAATTTTGTTTGTTTGTTTTGTTTTGTTGTTATTTTTTCCAATTATTTTGAGCATTTTGAATTTTAATGAGGAATGATTAATGTGAAGAAAGAGCTGGAGGAGAAGGAGGAGGAGGAGCAGATGGTGGTGGTGGTGATAATGGCGGTTGTGGCGGCAGTGACATTGGGAAAAGAAGTAGGAGGACGACGAGAAGGAGGAGGAATAGGAGGGTTACGACGACGACGACGACGACGACGACGACGAGAAGGAGGAAGAGGAGGAGGAGGAGGAGGAGGAGGAGGAGGAGGAGGAGGAGATGGTGGGAGTGGAGAAGGTGCTGGTATTGATAATGGTGGTTTTGGCGGTGGTGGCATTGGGAAAAGGAGTAGAAGGAGGGCGACGAGAAGGATGAGGAATAGGAGGAATACGACGACAAGGACGACGACGACGACGATGAGGAGGAAGAGGAGGAGGAGGAGGAGAAGGAGGAGGAGAATAATTAGGACAAGTGGCATAGCACTACATGTACGATTTCTGGTATTGCGGTTTGATATTTGACTCTGACCTGCAAGTCTCCGATTCGAGTCCCCATCTGCTTCACAATCAAAGGGACCGAGATCGATGCCGAGTTCAGTCGAGATTTTTTTATGACCCCCCTGTCCAGTCGACAGTGATTGGGTAGCTGGGTCTATTAGATCTGGCAGCAGCTTCTAATGGTGCTCACACTACTATGTTATGACGATCGACCCAATCTGCAAATTCTTTACCACACTAGTGCATCGTCGCAAACCAGCCCCGAAGCTTCGTCACAACACACCGTTCAACAAACTAGATGCTCTTCGGTTTCGGGTTCGTTCCCACATCGGGTACATGTTGGACAGGTGAAAGTCCCAACTAATGAAGCGATTATTAGATCTGGCGCAAAGTACTTTGCAGCAATTGCTTTGTCTGTTTCACGCTATAGAGACCGGGATGGACTCCAGCTCTTTTAGCCTATTGGCTTGTTACAGGCGTCGTGTTTCTTCTTACTGTTAAGAATTGTTGAAGGCTCGAGACTCCTTTTCAAGTGTT
>NC_088363.1:58029660-58042160 GCF_034508935.2 Berghia stephanieae | reverse complement strand
AACCCCTAAATCATAACATTTAAAAAAAAAATTAAAATAATTTGTTACACTGTTCACGGGATTAAGCCCTAACGTAATGGTTTCATTTGATCTCGTAAGTTCAAGATTGGAAAGAATCGATTTTTCCTATATATAGCATGTTTTACCATTCCTTTTGTCTGCCCAAAACGCCCGTGATCCCGATATATAGAGACAATATTGCTGGATACAGAGAAGTAACAAATAGGAATTTTGCCAAACAATAATTATGTATTTCTATTGAATCAAATGAAAGATTTATCGGATTAAACAGCCAGATAGTTTACGCTTTATTGTAATGTTTTAAAAATAGGTCTTTTATTAGTTTGTCTTTATTTCTTTTCTTCTTTTATTTCTTGTTTTCTTTTTTTTTTTTTTTTTTCATTTGTTGTTGTTTCCTTGTTTAACTAACTCAATCCTAGAGATTTTAGCTTATTTTCAAAATTGGAGAAAAAAATGTATTAAAAATGAGCATATACACAAATAGGTTTATTCAACTATCATTAACATGCAAAAACTAAAAACATTAGCTTTAATACTACGCCTATAATTTGTCTCAGTAAAATGTAATAAATCAGCATGGGGTAAACGTACCCCGGGTAAACTACAGATAATATCTGTGAGTCGGTGTTAAGGTTGAGTGAGTTAATATTATAATTTTAAGTATCTGAATAATTTTGTACTCGTAACATCAATTCGGTTTTATAATAACGAAGCACTGGCTTCTATGGAAGTGAGAGGTTGATACCCCTCCTCCTCCTCCTCATCATCCAGTTTTATGTGCCTCTTTTGGTGTGTCATAAACACATTAGGTCGACATCCAGTTTTATGAACATTATTTAGTATAAGGGACACAGCCATCCCATGTAGATCCGCTGCTGTAGGATTATTTTTTTTCCTTGAGGAAGATATTTAGTCCATATCATTCAATTTGAAGCTCTGCGGCTGGGATTATCGTTGTTTCTCGAAAGAATCATCATCATCATCATCATCATCATCATCATCATCATCATCATCATCATCATCATCATCATCATCATCGTCGTCATCATCATCATCATCATCATCATCATCACCATCAACATGATCATCACCATCATCATCATCATCATGATCACCATAATCATCATCATCATCAACAACAACAACATCGTCATTATTATTATTATTATTATTATTATTATTATTATTATTATTACTATTAATTATTATTATTATTATTATTATTATTATTATTATTATTATTATTATCAACATTATCATTAATCATTTTCTATTATGTTGACAAATTTACATCATTTGTCTTTGTGAAATAAATTTTCCCAACATTTTCTCTCTGGTATGGAATTCGTTCTGCGGCGGACACACTGAGGCCAATTTCGCTAATTGTGACAGAGATAGGAGATAGCTGTAGGAGATAGCTGCTTTCATCTGAAATAAAGTACGTATACGACGAAATGATTGACTCATTCTGCGTTTCCATGGGTCATTGCCCTAAATCAGAATCTGTTCCAACCAGAAAACTTCACAATCTTGAAACATGCGCGCGCAGATTAATGAGCTTAAACGTTTAATGGGATATTAATACGTTTATCCAAGAGACCAAGAATAATGACATAAGCCGCCGCCGTTGCCGTCACCGTGCATCGACACGGTTATTGGTCATCTTCGTGCTTTGCGCGCTTCGCAAATTATGTATCCACGATATTTTATACCCCCTGCTGCTGATGATATAACACAAAATTCGTTTTAACTCCCTGTGGAGTTTTGATACAACATGCACGATTGTATTATAAATACGGCGATGCACGATTGAGAAGAATTGTCGATATTATGTTAAATTTGCTGTTCGAGTAGGGATGGATTTAAGGAGTTTAGCCAACTCCTCATCCGTAAGAGACGGGACTGATTTGAAAACGACAATGAATGATCGGTACGCAATGCATTTGATTCCAGATGGTTGATTTTGGAGTAATCTCATTCCGAAACGGTTGATGGATCTGTAGACCTGATCGTTTGAACGTTTGAACGTATTTGCATCAACTATCTTGTATGATGTAGTTAAACAAATTATGAATCTAGTCGTCTGTAAATAGATTTTTTTTTTTAATACAGACGAAAAAAAAAAAAAGAACAACAAACAAAACAAAAAAAAAAGAAATAGCGAAGCGCAGTGGTTTGGGACCGGATTAACTTATCAAATTTTTAGAGTAATTAGTTTAATTTTTCGGGTGTTTTTTTTTTTCTTTTAATTTTTTTTTTTTTTTTAAATGGGAATACCTATATGAGACATGAAGAAGAAGAAGAGGAGGAGGAGGAGGAGGAGGAGAGGAGAGAGGAGAGAGAAGGAGAGAGAGAGGAGGAGGAGGAGGAGGAGGAGAAGAGAGAGGAAGAAGAAGAAGAAGAAGAGAAGAGGAGGAAGAAGAAGAAGAAGAAGAAGAAGAAAGAAGAAGAAGAAGAAGAGAAGAGAGAGAGAAGAAGAAGAAGAAGAAGAAGAAGAAGAAGAAGAAGAGAAGGAAGAGAGAGAGAGAAGGAGGAAGAAGAAGAAGAAGAAGAAGAAGAAAGAAGAAGAAGAAGAAGAAGAAGAAGAAGAAGAAGAAGAAGAAGAAGAAGAAGAAGAAGAAGAAGAAGAAGAAGAAGAAGAAGAAGAAGAAGAAACGGCTGGCATGAGGGAGTGAAGGAAGAAGAGAATGAAGGAGATAAAATAGACAAAGAGGAGCATTATCATTCTTCCTTTTCATTACTTTGTTTTTGCCAAACATTCCTTTTCTGTAAGAAAGATAAATTGTCATCCATCTATATTTATTTTTAACAGTAATCGCATCCCATTTTATCATATCCCTGAATATTTCTATCTCTTCATTTTAATTAATCAAACAGTCTCTTTCTCGTTATCCTCTCTCTCTCTCTCTCTCTCTCTCTCTCTCTCTCTCTCTCTCTCTCTCTCTCTACTCTTCTCTCTCCTCGTCTCTCTCTCTCTCTTCTCTTCTCTTCTCTCTCTCTCTCTCTCTATCTATCTATCTATCCATCTATCTCTATCATCTTCTCTCTCTCTCTCTCTCTCTCTCTCTCTCTCTCTCTCTCTCTCTCCTCCGTCTCTGGTATGTGTGTGTATGTGTGTGTGTGTGTGAGTGAAAGAGAAAGAAAGAAAAAAAATAAAAGAGAGAGATAGATAGAGTGAGAGAGAAGGAGAGAGAGAGAGAGAGAGAGAGAGAGAGAGAGAGACCAATTGTCCCAAGGTTGTATTTTGTCGGAATGAACTTTATACATAAACTTAGATTTAAATTAAAAACTCAACTCAAGAAAAAATATATATATCCTACATATATAATACATAATAATACCAGATTCACGTTTTTGGGCCACGACATTATCTGGATGATAACGCATTTATTCATTTTATCTTAGCAGCATCAATATATTTTTTAAATTATAAAACAGTATCAATTCAGTACTTACCTTTCATAATAGTCTCTTGTTCCATTGATTTTATGAGAATGATCGTCCAAAGATAAATAAATCTATAATATCAGTTTGGTTCGGAGTGTCCTCAATAACCAACAACAGTCAGAATAATATTCTAAAACCCGCGGTAAATGCACTTCTCACATGCAGATAATAATATATAAATTTAAAATTCGAGTTAACCAAAATAACTTTAAGTTATGATAATATATTTCAAATTATATCATTTAAAAGCTTTCATGAACTATGAACTATCTTTGAACACAAGATCAAAATCACAAAAAGTGTAAATGGAATAGTGGTAGACAAAGCATAAAAAAAAAAACTATTTCAACTCACTCAATCCTAGAGATTATTGCTACTTTTCAATAAATTAACATTGAGAATGTACATATCTAGTTTTATTCAACTACCCTTAACATGCAAAAACTAAAAACATTAGCTTTGATACGACGCCAATAATTTGTCTCAGAAAAATGTAATAAATAGGCATCGGGTAAACAACGGATATAGTCGGTGTTAGGGATGAGTGAGTTAAAATTTCCCCAATCAGCCGTGCTGTCTGGTAATCAGGGATTTGTGGTTCGACCCCCAATAATAGAAGGCTGATTCTTGATTAGTATATTTTTTTTCTTGTACTTATCTTTTTTTTTTTTTTTTTTTGCTTTGTCTGGTGCTGACTTATTCCATTTTTTTTCAGATTTTTATAAAGATACCACCAGTGCCCGCTCTCCAATTTTTCATCCAGATAGGCTGCATCAAAGTTTTATATTTTAGGTTCATTATCTCTTAAGACTAATTAATCAATGACTCAATGGTCCGACGGAATAATACAGTTTTGAAAAAAAAAATCACACAGTGAATTCTTCTTTTCCGACTCCAAATAGCCCTCGGATTTTCTCGCACTGTAGTTATTAGCACTGAATAAATATTGCGTTATGTTTTATTGACGGCCACTTTGTGAAGAAATCTTCCGCTAAACACCCCGTGCCTTACATATTATTATGGAATCCTATAGATTATGTTCTAACTGGAATCAATAGGACCGATTGTGACAGCCAAATTGACTGTTTTTAAGTAAATCAAAATAATAATAATAATAATAATAATGATAATGCTGAAAATTTATATAGCGCTATAATAACTCCGAGACACCAGACTCTAAGCGCTTAAAAAATCATTCTTTTGGAATTAGAATTGTTTTGTGTTTTATTACTATGTAATGAGATAGATGTCGTATCACTTTGATGAGGAATGTGATCATTTTGAGAGACGGTGATGTGGTTTGGACGTAACAGCTTCTTATCCAGAAACTTGATTTGATAAAAACGGTGAAATTTCACACTAGTTTGGCAGTTCCACAAAGCTACAATAATCTGGAAATAAATAAAGTGTGATTGAAACCAAAACTTACGTCAATTTTTGCGAGTCATCTAAATGTTAAACATTTACCTTCCATTAAAATAGGTACAATCGTCAAGTCTAGTTGTAATGTAATTTTTAAAAATCTAAAAAGTGGGTGAAACAGTGACAGAGAATGTAAAGAAAAAAAATACGAGAAAAAAAAATCACCCCCCCCCCCCCCCCACAAAAAAAAAAAATCAGGCTGTCTCGACTTTGCAAGCTAATTTTATTGGGATTATTTTTTCCTGAATTTTTCTCTTTACTTTTGTCTGGTTTTGACTGTTTCATTCACACCTTTTTTGATTTTTTACATTATATTACAACTAGAATTGACAATTGTATTTTAATGGAAGATAAACGTTTAACATTGAGCTGACTCGCAAAATGTGACGCAAGTTTTGGTTTCAATTATACTTTATTTATTTCCAGATTATTCTTTTAATATCATGACATTGTGATGTGTTTGGTTTCAAATCTAATGAAACTTTGACAACCTCCTACTAATAAAACAAATCATTAACACTTATTATCATCAGATTACGGATTTATTTAGTTATTTATTCAAAAATTCATTTATTCATTTACTATCTATCATTTTTATATCTATTTGTTTGTATCCATTGAGCAATCTATATATATTTATTCATTGCCTCATCGGAAATATAAGAGTTACCTATATCAAATTTCGTTAAGAATAATTGTGTCTATATTATTGTCAAACTAACTTAATAATTATTTGTCACTACTACATTGTATATTCTGGAGCGTATCACACGTTTTAACAAACAGTCGCAATTTAACCAATATCACGAAAACAACAGTTTAACTTAACGAAGCTTATTCCTTTTAAACGACGTTCCTTTTATTCCCCTTCAAATGGCTTACACTATCAAATTAATAAACATCATTATTACTATTATAACCATCCATAACATTCCACACAGAAATTTCTCCGTTTGTTATTGTATCATATAACTAATTTATCGCTTGTCTCACACAAGTATGTGGTATTTGCCGAATTCCAGACTACGATATCCCTGTGTAGATGAAAGGGGTTCAAGTCCGTGAAAGACGTGGTTGTTGAAGGCACGAGGTGTGTATCGAAGTCACGGCCGCTTTTGGTCTTTATCAACCTCTTTCACGCTCGTTAATCGCGGTTAGTTAGGGACCGGTACTCTACAATCTTGATAGGTCACGTGCCTTGTAGAGTTATAGTGGATGCTGGGAAGAATGGCGGACGGAAGGATGGAAGGATGGATGGATGGATGGATGAGGAAAAAACGACAGAATGAGAAAAAGAAAAGGGGGGAGGGGATGGCAAGAGAAGAGAGGAAGAATGAAGGACGGGGTAAGTAGGATGGGGGCGAGGTGGGCAAGGGGGGGGGGAGGAATATGATTCCAGTAAAATTGGTGGGGAGAGCATTCTATTCTCTGGCGCTATCTGATAAATATTAGACACTTGTTGAGGAATTAACTTATCTGACCAAATTATCGCCTGGTGTCTTTATTTTACTTTTACTACGGGTTAATCCAGAACTCCGATAACTAGTTCATCAAAAATGAATGAATTAATTAATTGATTAATCACTTGATTCAAAACACTGAAATCATGAAGAAATTCAACTATTAGGGGATGCTAAAGACCAGGAAACATTTGTGATCCATCGTGTCCAAGCAGTATTATGTCGAGGTGGACTTGGCGCCTATATTCAATTTATAGCTTAACTAATTAAACTTGAAATAAAAGGCCTCCATTGGGGAGAGTTCGTTGTGTTTCTTTCAAAAAAATCGAATGACTTAAACTCTAATTTCTCAAAAGTATTACTTTAAAATCAATTTTCTTCTTTTTGTTTATTTCTGACATAATACCACTTGGAGACTATAGGTCAGGTCACATTTTCGAAATTTAGAATTTTTAATAATAATAATAATAAAAAATTGGAGAGTTACAATCGAGTGGCAACATCTAGTCGTTGTAATTTTGAAATGTCTATCTGACTCTCCCTTTGAAATAACTTCCAGAAAAAAAAAAGTAATATAGTTCCAAGCTTTCATAACACGTTTGCAGGAAATTATTGTGATGCCAAAAATAATTTTAAAAATTGGAGAATTAAAATCAAATTTCAACATCTTGTGGTTGTAATTTTGAAAAGTCTATCTATCCCTATGAAGTAACTTCCAGAAGGAAAAAAACAAATTTCAACATCTAGTGGTTGTAATTTTGAAAAGTCTATCTATCCCTATGAAGTAACTTCCAGAAGGAAAAAAAATGACATAGTACCAAGCATTTCAATGTGTAGTTGGCATGAAATTATTGTGATGCATTTAACAATGGTAGTTACTGATTATCAAAGATGAATGTGAGTTTGTTTTTTTGGTTTGTTTTTGTTTGTTTTTTTTTTAATATGGGGGGGGGGAGATTAATGTAGTGCAATATCAACTCGAAGTCTCAAAGCGCTTTACAGGGGGTCCCAGGCCAACAGAAACACTTAACATGTAGGACGAGACGTGACACCTGATAAACAATATTACATTTTTTTTTCGGACATAACAACGCTGTTAACGCCCGGTACTCATTTTACTCCTGAGTACGGTGAGATAATGTGAGTATAAAGCCTTTTTTAAGGACGTGTGCACCAAGTGAGGCTCGAACCCAATATCTTCCGATCCGAAAGCGAGTGTCATACCACAAGACCATAAAAAATTAACTATAACAAAGTTGTTACATGTGGCAATCTGAAAACATTTACAACTGATTGTTGTCCTTACAAATTAACAAGCAAACAATAAACAAAATGAAGATATGTCACTACATCAATACTTATTCCTAACTGTAGTTAGTGACCAAAACCTCCCCATTTACGCCTGAGTCTATCGAGTTTAAGCTTACAAATTGCGAAAAACTCCTCCAGTTTTCAGTTCTCTGTCGTATGATAAAGTACCTATGAAGTCAATTTAGTCACGGCCGTGTGTTGAAAATTGTACAATTTATATGCAAATTTATCGCATAAAGTCACGGTTTTCTACACCCTATGAGGCTCCCAGCAACTTTGAAAGATCTCCCATAATTCATTACGATTCGCATATTAATAATGAAATATGTGTGACATCCATTAGGTGCGTTGATTAGCCACGGAATGAACTATCTAGGAAGAATATTTTCCAAAGTCTTAGTAGTCTCTTTTAAACTAAAAACGAGGAGACAAGTTGTTTTATTTTCCCAATCATAAATTATTGAATTATGTATCTAGTCATAACTAAACAAACAAGGAAAAGGGGGGATTTAAAAAAAAAAAACAAGAAAAAAAAACTTGAACTAAAGAAAGCGCAATAATAGCCACCAAACCTATTCAAAGGGGTTCAAAATGGCTCCAAAGCCAACAACACTTAGCATGTAAAGCAATTCATCTGTGAGATATGTGAACATGCGCTTTATTAATATTCATATTCTTTTTTAAAGGCGCTTTTACCATTTTTATTTATCGACAGAGACATCGTTGTTACCGGCTAGATTCTTATTTTACAAATGATTACAGTGAAGGAAGCAGTATGAATAAACAGTTTTATCCAATGACTAAATTTTGCGACGTTCACAGTGGGACTCGAATCAGAGACCTACAGGTCAGAAGGCGGATGTCATACCACAAGACCACAAAGCCGCACGAAACTGCAATTTTTTAAATACGTTTTGACCAGAAAACTTTTAAATCGATAGATTAAAATGAGTGTCAACATTTTAAAGACCTCAGAAGCACATCCCTCACACCCAATCCAAGTATCAGTAACACACTGTATAGTCACTTAGACGTCTAACTTCTACGTCATGGCACAAGTCCGAAGGAATAAAGCTCAGCGGGTTCGTCGGATAAATAAGTACTCATTTCATACCCGAGTCTATGAGAGACTGTGAGTAAAAAGCCATTTCCAAGGACTGAAAGTCGTGTCCTGTCGCCAAGGGCGGGACTCCAACCAGAAATCTATCGATCCAAAGGTGTATGTCATACCACAAGACCTAAAAGCAGCACAAATTCTATTGTTATGAAATCTGGAAAAAAAAACCAACCACGATAAAATTCACGATAAGTATTATTTTCTGGTGATATAAATAGAGCATGACTCATAAAAAAGCCGTATCGCATTGATGTCACTGTTCTAATTTTATTTTTTTATTTTTTTTAAAAATAAAACAAAAGATATGACACCAAATTGGAATAAAACCGAATTCCGCAGGCGATGGATTGAGAATGGACAAACGTGATTGTGAATAAGCAATAACAATGTTGTTGTTGAATATACCATTGCTATGTAATTTTAAACAGAAGTTTAAACTGAAAAAAAAAGAACGAGACAGTTATAAATGAATTAGTATTTTCTGATGGTGAAAATGAAAGATGACCAGTAATGGTAAGTATGCCCACTTTTTTTTTTTTTTTTTTTTTTTTTGGCCGTTCTCTTGTTAATGTCAGTGATGCTTAAATAGCGTGAAAAATTATTTATATTACATCGTAATTCTTTTTCTCTATCCAAGTTTGATAAACCAGAAGTAGAAAGCGAGGTAGGTAATGCGTATCAGGATATTATTCAACTTGAAAGGAAAGATAGATATAAATAGAGAGAGAGAGAGAGAGAGAGAGAGAGAGAGAGAGAGAGAGAGAGAGAGAAAGAGAGAGAAAAAGAGAAAGAAAGAGAGAGAGAGAGAGAGAGAGAGAGAGAGAGAGAGAGAGAGAGAGAGAGAGAGAGAGAGAGAAGCAGACAGACATCGACCAACAGAGAGAGAAATATTGTTTTTCTTATTTTCTTTCATGGGAAAAATAGTAATAACTAAATAAATTCAATTGAATTAATCATTAATATGGCATTTGCACTAATGTGCTGTTTAATCAATTAATTCGTGGATTTTACCCATTGATGCAATATTCTTATTAGTTCAATATATTTCTCAGCTAACATCTGGTTTAGAATGTGTGTTTTTTTTGTTGTTTTTTTTTGTTTTTTGTTTGTTTGTTTGTTGTTGTTTTTTGGGGTTTTTTTTTTTTTGGTGTTTTTTTTTTTTTTTACTATGGTATTTATAAAGCGGTAAGAGTACTTTGGAATTAAGGTAATAGTCTTTTATATGTCTTAAATTGATTGAACTGATGAGAATCAGTTAGTGCATCAGGTGAAAAATCTCCCTACTTAAATTTATCAAGGTGTCAATCTAGCCAGTCTGCTATCACACAGTGTGTGTGTTAAACACACGTCCGTCCTAACAGTTTCCTCTATGTGAGCAGACGACTCACTGTGACCAGACATGCTGCTCGCCACACGACACACGCACGGTCGTGACATGACAGTTGTAACTGTCTGGCCATGACGTCACGTCCGGTCAGGGGTCACGTGAATACACAGTGACACGTACCAGACACGATTGATGGCAGAGAAGCCCCTCTGGGATTTTTCTGTGGCTCGTTTGGTTGAGTGTCTGCCTGATAAATTATAAGCCATTCAACAAAATATGGCCGTAATTTCCAACTGTTGGGTGAGTATTAACAATGAACCTGATTACGATTAACGGCTTTGATATAATCTATGACTGGCATCATAGAGCTCTATGCTGATATAGTGTCATGGTACTTATTATAATATCACGCGGAGATGTCTATATTATTTAATTTGAAATCTCTATGTGACGGTGACACTTAAAATATCATACACGATATCCCCCTTTCTCTCGCGCCTGTGATTTTTAAAAAATATATTGTAAGTAGGGACATTTTTTCAACGCATTTCCACAAATACACCATCATCAATGCGTTCTACAATATTTTATATATTTCCCATCATTCGGCCACATGAATCCAAATTTCCATTTTTTTAAACATTGCAAGTAACCTGTAAGCATCGTTTTAAAATCAGTGCTCTTAATCAGTACTTGTTTACAGGCAGGTACTCACTCACACTTGGGTCAAATGGGACAATGATTGCAGATTGCATCGCAATACCAGGGACGATATAGCTATGTAATAATGTGTTGCCCATCCGATTGGCCTCGCTAAACATCGCTTGAGTTTGTTACAAAAAAGACAAAAATAATTTTTTTTTTAATTGAGCTTTTATATCGAAAAATATCCACTAAACGTGGTCAAAGCGCTTTACAAAGGGTCCCTGTTCAACAGCAACACTTAACATTTAGGACGGGAAATGACGCCTGTTAGCGATTTTACAATTTTTTCGACAGAGACAACACTGTTGACGACCAGGTACTCATTTTACACATGAGAACTCAACTATGCGCCGAGCGAAGCTCGAACCCAGGACCTTCCGATCCGAAAGCAAGTGTCATACCACAAGACCACATAGCCGCACAAACTTACCATATTATCTAGAAAATTGATTTTATTTATTTTTTTTTTTTTTAATTTTTTTTATTTATAAGTATTCAATTATGTTGTATTCTGTTATCAAAGTATATTATTTTACTCTGCCAATATCCAAATTACATTGAGGACGTTCAGTGATTCAACAGCCTACATTGGGTTGTAATGATGGGAGTGGATATCTCTCCCATTACAACACAATGTTTAATCAACATTGGGGACACTGTGAAATCACGTCTTTAACCAAATTGATCAATAAGTTGAATAATTAATTAATTGATTAGACAATAAATAATTTTATTTATCTGTTCGACCGATGATCTGTAGGGTTCTGTTTCGAATACCGCTTTGAGTGACGCAAAGTTGAGACATTGGAGAGTCTCTTAAAGTACTCGGGTATATAATGAATACTTAGCCGATAACATCGCTGTACTATCGTTGTCCATGTTTTTTAAAATGTAAAAAGCGCCTTTCATGAGTCGTCTCAATGTCTATATTTTAATTGTTGCTGCTGGCTTGTAATAAAGGCAACGGCTTATCTACCGTACTCTGAGAAAAAAAAAACAAACAAGTTTTTTATTTTATTTTGGCTTGAAAATTCGTCCTACAATTAATTATACCGATCGATTTAAATAACTCGTAACCTGTAAAGTGCTTTCAACACGTTTTGTATATATTGCGCTATATAAATGCTCAAGTTTAAGTTTATCTCTCGTCTTGTCAAAAACTCCAAAACTCGAGAATTCAATGAAATCTTCAAGGAAGTCCCAGTTTTGAGAGTTTTTGACACGATTAGGGTCATTTATGTTGGATCGTCATTTGAAAGGAATGTATGTATGTTGTTGTGTTTGTTGTTTTTGTTTTTGTTTGTTTTTTTGTTTTTTGTTTTGTTTTTTTTTTTTTTGTTTTTTTTTTTTGTTTTTTGTTTTTTTTTTTTCTCTTTCGTTTTTTTTTTTCTTGTTTTTTTTTTTTTTAATTTGTTTTTAGAGCATGCCAGTTATGCGATGGGTACATTCTTGGTCTGCCCAGCTTAATATTCGAATAGAGGATAATGCGTTTACTTCTTGCGGTCCTGAAAATATTTATATTGTAATGTCAAATACATGATCATAACAAATGAATTGAACAACCCTATTATTTGCTATTTAGTGATCAAATCGTAATTAGCACAGTCTCATCCATCTTCTTTCACAGAAACACTATCACATTAACAAGGCCACGGACTTAAACGGTCAATGCATTCATAGTCCGCCGCCC
>NC_088363.1:58022160-58027160 GCF_034508935.2 Berghia stephanieae | reverse complement strand
AAATTGGGGCTAACCATTAAGGGAATGTGAGAGATGATAGCAAGTGAATGATTACATTCCCAACCTACGAACGACGTGGAAGAAAACCAAGATCTGTCCACAGAGTCTTAGGACAGATCTTCGTTTCTTCCATGTCGTTCGTCGATCGCTGTGGATTGGGAACGTAATCGTTAAGAAGTGTGGAAGGGAGTGGTAGGGAAGAAGAACAAGAAAAGTGCAATGATAATATAATAATAAAATGCAATGTGATGCCAGGTTTGTATATGGAGCTTAATTTAGAAAATCTACCCCCCCCCCCCCCCCCCCCCCCCCCCCCCCCCAAAAAAAAAACAAAAAACAAAAGGTTATTGTGAATTTGACTTTTTTTTTTTGACAATTTGACAAGTGTCTAAGAAAAATCCTTCACATTTTTTGACCCAACCAAATAAACATTTCAAGATCTACAACAACAACAAAAAATTGAAATGAGCCCCATTTCTGAACTCAAAATTAAGAAAATGAGGATTGATTGGTCATGTTTGCCAGATGAAGAAGGGGCAATCTTGAAAAGAGCGCTTAGATTGACACTGCCACAGACTATGGCCCTCTTCCTAGTCTGTGGACACTGCAGAGAAATCGAAACAGGAAACGGTCACTAGAGGCATGGAGAATATCTGTAATAACAGATTCGTGTGGCCCTGGGGAAAGTTCGAAAGCTGATAGAGGACAGAAGTCAATGGCCTCCTTACTGTCGAGCTTCTGTGTAGAGATGAAACACCACAGATGGTTAAGGAAATAAGTAAAATGTAATTAAAGAATAATAGGCAGAAAAAGTAATAATTTAAAAAGTGATAGTTTCACGTGGTTCTTCATTGAAGGGGAGGTCAATCCGGTTTCTGTTATGTATGTTAAGAAAAAGATCGAAATACCAGAGAAGTAATGCTATAAAATCTTAGGAAATAGTAGCGGGAAACATTAAGGGAATGTTTGAGATAATACTATAAGAGAGCAGAGTGGAAGGGATTAGTAAGGAGGAAGAAGAAAAGAGTTTTGAAAATGTAATAATAAAATGCAATGTGATGGCAGGTCTGTTATATGGAGCTGAATCTCGGAAGTCAAAAAAATAATAATTTTAAAACAACGTTTTCTGTGAATCTGATAGTATCAACAACAAAAATTTGTGTCTAAGAAAAATCTTCCACATTTTTGGCCCAAACAATATAAGCATTAAAGATCTACAAAAAGCTGAAAATGAGCACCATTTCTGATACGGTCAAATTTAGAAGATGAAGAAGGGTGCAATCTTGAAAAGGACCCCTAGATGGACACTGCAGAGAAATCGCAACAGGAAACGGCCGCTGGAGACATGGAGAATAACTGTAGAAAGAGTAATGACATCCTTTGGTTGGACCTAGGGGGAGGTTCCAAAGTTGACAGAGGACAGAAGTCACTTCCGATACTTATGTGTAGATAAAACACCACATAGGATTAAGTAATTAAAATGTGATAAATAATATAGATAGACCAAAAGTAACATTTTTTTAAAATTTAATATTCTCGGTGGTTCTTCATTGAGGCTTCTGTTATGTATGCTAAGAAAAAGATCGAATATCTGAGAAGTAACAGCAAAAAAGCTTAGGAAATAGGGACCAAATATTGAGGGGGTCGGGGAGGGGGTAGTTGTCATTCAGAGCCACCAGGCCCGTGGAGCCGGAGTTTATCCCGGTTTCTATAGTGTGAAACGAACAATAGCAATTGCTTGCCACCCTTTGGATAGGACGCCAGTCTTTCGCAAAGTATGTTCCGCCAGATCTAACAGATCCAGCCATCCAATCACTGCTATGATAATTTATAAGTGAGAGAAGAATTGAATGAAGAGACTTTGTAAAAATAAAGAGAAGGAGAGAAACATGGGAATAACGGAAGTGGAGTGAGTATGTATGTTGATTTATGAATATGAGAGAGAGAGAGAAAGAAAGAGAGAGAGAGAGAGAGAGAGAGAGGGAGAGAGAGAGAGAGAGAGAGAGAGAGAGAGACAGAGGGAGTGAGAAAGGGTAAAAGAGCGATATAAAGGGGACAAAATGTAAAATATAAAGAACTTAAAAAGAGTTTGTGGAAGAGAAAGGGAAAGAATGGACTTGGGGAAACAAAACGAATGAGGAAGGAAAATAGACAGAAAAATAAAGATTTTTAAGATATAGAGAGATGGATAGGGACGAGGACGAGGATGATGAGGATTTTCAAACGCTTTATTTTTTACCATATTTTAACAAGTTTGTGATTATTTTAAAACGTGGATAAAGGATATTAAATAAACCACTCAACATATAAAACAACTAAAATTGCTAAGATGTAACTTTTGGAAATCATCTAATGTGAACAAAAAGTCCTTCTATAAGTACCTACAGAAAGAACAGAATTTAAAAAATCGACAAAAGTGAGATTTGATTATGGTATCTTTTCAAAACAACAAGAAAATAAGTACGAATTTAAGACGAAAAGCGTAATATATTTGTACAAAGGCGTACAGTTGGTATCTCTGCAAGCTTTACCCTGGTCATTGAATGCCATAGCGTTCCCATATTCTGTAGCCTTAAACGGTCTATGTTTGCTACCTTTTCGATAGAACTCTAGTCTATAACCAGGTGTTTTCCTCGTGATTTAACATACCCAGCTATTCAATTACTGATGGGCGGAGAGATCAGATAAATCCTTAAATGTGTTTACTTATAATTTGATACTGATAATTTTGCTTGGGAAGCCGAAAGTTCTACTAAAGAGCTATAAACTCTGGCGCACAGAGTCACGCATGTCATGATGCTACTGTTTTGGAGAAAAATAAAGAGATTTGCATTGATTCACTTGAATATTTAATTCCAATCCTTTTTCAAATGAGTTTATGGACACTGTTTCATCTATGGAATCAGAATCAGAACTTTTTTGTCCTTTTTCCATAACGTTAAACGAACAGTCGCGATTTTTTGCTACCCTTTTACACGGGACTCTATCTTTCGTATAGAGCTTTTCCCAGATTTAACTGACCGAGCTACTCAATATCTAGTAAGTAGACAAAGACTTTAAAAAACAAAAAAACATTCTAAGCTGCACTCATTTTTTATGCTGAACTCTTTGCTTGCGAATGCTTGCGCTCTATCACTGAACCATATGGGTCCCTGTGTCATGATAACTATAAAAATTTATTCATTTTAAAATAATTGAAATAGAGCTTTGTATTGATTCGTTTAATCCTTTATCCCAATCCGTCTTCAAACAGGCTTATTACACCGGCTATGACTGTATATTAAATGAAAATAAAATTGACGTAAATCAAAAATTCAGTAAGAATTTTACATTGAGTGAATGACCGGATACCAAGCGTGGCAAATTCAACTTCAAAGGCACAGATGGTTCATTAACTCGGAACTTTTATAGCCGGAATGCGGAGATTTGATAATGTTTTGTGGCGGAGTCTAGCCCTGTCGTAACAGTTTGGGGCACATTGAAGAGGCACGAAATTATAACATTTATCACTATGATATAGTAATCAATTTAAAGTAGAAATTTTTAACGCTAAATAAAATTTGAATGGCGGTGGTTACCCAAGCAAGCATGAGCGTACACGGCACAAGATTATGAAAGGCGATAATGGTTGTTATGAGGGATGGGTTACGTGTAGTGAAATGGTGGAATAATATAATATGTGGATATAAAATTTAAATAATATAATATAAACAACATATTGCTGGATCATAATATACCATTATTCATATGAAATACACACAATTGTATTTCCTTTCAATATCTATCCATATCTGATTTAAATATATGAATAAATTATACTTTCTTAGAAAAATAATTATCCTCGTATAATTTAAAGGGGTGTCCTGAGAGGTCATTTGGTTGAGTACAAAGAGGCAGTTATCGGTACCACGGGGTTTGCTGTTTGTTTGTTTGTTTGTTTGTTGTTTGTTTTGTTGTTTGTTTGTTTTTTAAATCTTACCCTCTTGTCCACTCCGCAGTGATTGGGTACATGGGTCTCTTAGATTTGGCTGGAAGTACTTTGCGATAGACTTGGGCCCTACGAAAAGGGTAACAAGCCAATGCTACCGTTCTATTAACGCCATAGAAAGTGAGATGAATTCCGGCCTTATAACAAAATGGCTCAGAATTATGACAACTAAAGGATTACAGGAAGGAAATACATGTATGTACATTCCATGGTTTACCGTGCACAATACTTTTTAAAATGCTTGACAGTTTTTCCTCCTGTATGGAACCAAAATGTAAGTTCATACAGTAAAAGTACAGGTTAGCGCCCTTTTGTACAATTACATTACAGTAAACAGCACTGTATTAACATCTGTGACTTGATTAGTGTCTAGCCTGTTATGTTAAAGACCTTCCATGCACATTAACCACAAGACCCTGACAAAGAGGAATACACTCATATTCTTACCATTTACCAATAAGTTCATAAATAGAGAGACGGCTTACTAGCAAACAAACAAAAATTAAAAAGAAAAAGCATTTCTAACAGTTTATTATCATTTGGCCAGGACGCTGGTCCATTGCAAAGAATTCTAAATCTAACAGCTCCATCTACCCTATCGCATGAACCAGGATTTTCAAAAGTATAATCGAACCATGTCTGTTTTGTTTTTGTTGTTTGTTTTTATTTTACTTGAATATTCTACCAATTAAGCCACATTGCACCCCCAACCCCCAAACCAATCAATTCAATTGTTTAGTTTAATGTTTTACGCTGTTTTTTCGCTTGTTTTTAGACCTGCCTTTGATAGTGACACTGACAATGCTTCGGGTGGGATTTCTAATGAAATATTCAAAGTTAATTCCCCATTTGTTCCTATGACATTTCTTCCATTGTTTGTGTCTGACAATGAGTTTTGTCACGATTTATTGAACTGACATTCGTTGCAATGTTCAATGTTGACATTAATGAAAATAATCCTTTCCAGTCGTGACACAAAAGAATTCAAAAGTGCGTTCCCTAACTTGACGTA